>NW_027422180.1:0-251933 GCF_037893015.1 Macrotis lagotis | reverse complement strand
CAAACAAGACTAAGGCACGGCAACACAGGGCTAGGCAATGCAGGGCAAGGCAAGGAAATGGTAACGCAAGGCAAGGCACGGTTTGGGGAGGCAAAGCTAATGCACGACAACGCAAGGCTAGGCAGTGCACGGCTAGGCAAGGAAAGAGTAACGGAAGGAAAGGAAGGCAAGGCAAAGCAAGGCAAGGCAAGTGTAACAAAAGGCAAGGCACGGCAAGGGGAAACAAGGCTAAGGAACGGCAACGCACGGCTACGCAATGCACGGCCAGGCAAGGAAAGGGTAACGCAAGGCAAGGCACGGTAAGGCAAGACAAGGCTAATGCACGACAACGCACGGCTAGGCAATGCACGGCAAGGCAAGGAAAGGGTAACGCAAGGCAAGGCACGGTCAGGCGAGGCAAGGCTAAGGCACGACCACGCAAGGCTAGGCAATGAACGGAAGGCAAGCAAAGAGTAACGGAAGGCAAGGAAGGCAAGGGAAAGCAAGGGAAGGCAAGGGCAACGAAAGGAACGGTACGGTAAGGGGAAACAAAGCTAATGCACGACAATGCAGGGCTAGGCAATGCACGGCAAGGCAAGGAAAGGGTAACGAAAGGTAAAGCACGGTGAGGCAAGACAAGGGAAATGCACGACAACGCACGGCTAGGCAATGCACGGCAAGGCAAGGAAAGGGTAACTCAAGGCAAGGCACGGTCAGGCGAGGCAAGGCTAAGGCACGACAACGCAAGTCTAGGCAATGCACGGAAGGCAAGCAAAGAGTAACGGAAGGCAAGGAAGGCAAGGGAAAGCAGGGGAAGGCAAGGGTAACGAAAGGAACGGCACGGTAAGGGGAAACAAGGCTAAGGCACGAAAACACAGGGCTATGCAATGCAGGGCAAGGCAAGGAAAGGGTAACGCAAGGCAAGGCACGGTTTGAGGAGGAAGGCGAATGCACGACATCGCAAGGCTAGGCAATGCACGGAAGGCAAGCAAAGAGTAACGGAAGGCAAGGAAGGCAAGGGAAAGCAAGGCAAGGCAAGGGTAACAGAAGGAACGGCACGGCAAGGGCAAACAAGGCTAAGGCACGGCAACGCACGGCTAGGCAATGCACGGCAAGGCAAGGAAAGGGTAACGCAAGGCAAGGCACGGTGAGGCAAGGCAAGGCTGATGCACGACAACGCACGGCTAGGCAATGCACGGCAAGGCAAGGAAAGGGTAACGCAAGGCAGGGCACGGTCAGGCGAGGCAAGGCTAAGGCACGACAACGCAAGGCTAGGCAATGCACGGCAAGGCAAGGAAAGGGTAACGCAAGGCAAGGCACGGTAAGGCGCGGCAAGGCTAAGGCACGACAACGCAAGGCTAGGCAATAAACGGAAGGCAAGCAAAGAGTAACGGAAGGCAAGGAAGGCAAGGGAAAGCAGGGGAAGGCAAGGGCAACGGAAGGAACGGCACGGTAAGGGGAAACAAGGCTAAGGCACGACAACGCAGGGCTAGCCAATGCACGGCAAGGAAAGGAAAGGGTAACGCAAGGCAAGGCACCGTTACGCGAGGCAAGGCTAAGGCACGACAACGCAAGGCCAGGCAATGCACGGAAGGCAAGCAAAGAGTAACGGAAGGCAAGGAAGGCAAGGGAAAGCAAGGCAAGGCAAGGGTAACGGAAGGAACGGCACGGCAAGGGGAAACAAGGCTAAGGCACGGCAACGCACGGCTAGGCAATGCACGGCAAGGCAAGGAAAGGGTAACGCAAGGAAAGGCACTGTCAGGCGAGGCAAGGCTAAGGCACGACAACGCAAGGCTAGGCAATGCACGGAAGGAAAGCAAAGAGTAACGGAAGGCAATGAAAGTAAGGGAAAGCAAAGCAAGGTAAGGGTAACGCAAGGCAAGGCACGGTGAGGCAAGGCAAGGCTAATGCACGACAATGCACGGCTAGGCAATGCACGGCCAGGCAAGGAAAGGGTAACGCAAGGCAAGACACGGTCAGGCGAGGCAAGGCTAAGGCACGACAACGCAAGGCTAGGCAATGCACGGAAGGCAAGCAAAGAGGAACGGAAGGCAAGGAAGGCTAGGGAAAGCAGGGAAAGGCAAGGGTAACGGAAGGAACGGCACGGTAAGGGGAAACAAGGCTAAGGCACGACAACGCAGGGCTAGCCAATGCACGGCAAGGAAAGGAAAGGGTAACGCAAGGCAAGGCACGGTAAGGCGCGGCAAGGCTAAGGCACGACAACGCAAGGCTAGGCAATAAACGGAAGGCAAGCAAAGAGTAACGGAAGGCAAGGAAGGCAAGGGAAAGCAGGGGAAGGCAAGGGTAACGGAAGGAACGGCACGGTAAGGGGAAACAAGGCTAAGGCACGACAACGCAGGGCTAGCCAATGCACGGCAAGGAAAGGAAAGGGTAACGCAAGGCAAGGCACCGTTACGCGAGGCAAGGCTAAGGCACGACAACGCAAGGCTAGGCAATGCACGGAAGGCAAGCAAAGAGTAACGGAAGGCAAGGAAGGCAAGGGAAAGCAAGGCAAGGCAACGGTAACGGAAGGAACGGCACGGCAAGGGGAAACAAGACTAAGGCACGACAACACAGGGCTAGGCAATGCAGGGCAAGGCAAGGAAATGGTAACGCAAGGCAAGGCACGGTTTGGGGAGGCAAAGCTAATGCACGACAACGCAAGGCTAGGCAGTGCACGGCTAGGCAAGGAAAGAGTAACGGAAGGAAAGGAAGGCAAGGCAAAGCAAGGCAAGGCAAGTGTAACAAAAGGCAAGTCACGGCCAGGGGAAACAAGGCTAAGGAACGGCAACGCACGGCTACGCAATGCACGGCCAGGCAAGGAAAGGGTAACGCAAGGCAAGGCACGGTAAGGCAAGACAAGGCTAATGCACGACAACGCACGGCTAGGCAATGCACGGCCAGGCAAGGAAAGGGTAACGCAAGGCAAGGCACGGTCAGGCGAGGCAAGGCTAAGGCACGACAACGCAAGGCTAGGCAATGCACGGAAGGTAAGCAAAGAGGAACGGAAGGCAAGGAAGGCTAGGGAAAGCAGGGAAAGGCAAGGGTAACGGAAGGAACGGCACGGTAAGGGCAAACAAGACTAAGGCACGACAACACAGGGCTAGGCAATGCAGGGCAAGGCAAGGAAATGGTAACGCAAGGCAAGGCACGGTTTGGGGAGGCAAAGCTAATGCACGACAACGCAAGGCTAGGCAGTGCACGGCTAGGCAAGGAAAGAGTAACGGAAGGAAAGGAAGGCAAGGCAAAGCAAGGCAAGGCAAGTGTAACAAAAGGCAAGGCACGGCAAGGGGAAACAAGGCTAAGGAACGGCAACGCACGGCTACGCAATGCACGGCCAGGCAAGGAAAGGGTAACGCAAGGCAAGGCACGGTCAGGCGAGGCAAGGCTGAGGCACGACAACGCAAGGCTAGGCAATGCACGGCAAGGCAAGGAAAGGGTAACGCAAGGCAAGGCACGGTAAGGCGCGGCAAGGCTAAGGCACGACAACGCAAGGCTAGGCAATAAAAGCAAGGCAAGCAAAGAGTAACGGAAGGCAAGGAAGGCAAGGGAAAGCAGGGGAAGGCAAGGGTAACGGAAGGAACGGCACGGTAAGGGGAAACAAGGCTAAGGCACGACAACGCAGGGCTAGCCAATGCACGGCAAGGAAAGGAAAGCTTAACGCCAGGCAAGGCACCGTTACGCGAGGCAAGGCTAAGGCACGACAACGCAAGGCTAGGCAATGCACGGAAGGCAAGCAAAGAGTAACGGAAGGCAAGGAAGGCAAGGGAAAGCAAGGCAAGGCAACGGTAACGGAAGGAACCGCACGGCAAGGGGAAACAAGGCTAAGGCACGACAACGCACGGTTAGGCAATGCACGGCAAGGCAAGGAAAGGTTAACGCAAGGCAAGGCACGGTCAGGCGAGGCAAGGGTAAGGCACGACAACGCAAGGCTAGGCAATGCACGGAAGGCAAGCAAAGAGGAACGGAAGGCAAAGAAGGCAAGGGAAAGCAGGGAAAGGCAAGGGTAACGGAAGGAACGGAACGGTAAGGGCAAACAAGACTAAGGCACGACAACACAGGGCTAGGCAATGCAGGGCAAGGCAAGGAAATGGTAACGCAAGGCAAGGCACGGTTTGGGGAGGCAAAGCTAATGCACGACAACGCAAGGCTAGGCAGTGCACGGCTAGGCAAGGAAAGAGTAACGGAAGGAAAGGAAGGCAAGGCAAAGCAAGGCAAGGCAAGTGTAACAAAAGGCAAGGCACGGCAAGGGGAAACAAGGCTAAGGAACGGCAACGCACGGCTACGCAATGCACGGCCAGGCAAGGAAAGGGTAACGCAAGGCAAGGCACGGTAAGGCAAGACAAGGCTAAGGCACGACAACGCACGGCTAGGCAATGCACGGCCAGGCAAGGAATGGGTAACGCAAGGCAAGGCACGGTGAGGCAAGGCAAGGCTAATGCACGACAACGCACGGCTGGGCAATGCACGGCAAGGCAAGGAAAGGGTAACGCAAGGCAAGGCACGGTCAGGCAAGGCAAGGCTGAGGCACGACAACGCAAGGCTAGGCAATGCACGGAAGGCAAGCAAAGAGTAACGGAAGGCAAGGAAGGCAAGGGAAAGCAAGGGAAGGCAAGGGCAACGAAAGGAACGGCACGGTAAGGGGAAACAAAGCTAAGGCAGGACAATGCAGGGCTAGGCAATGCACGGCAAGGCAAGGAAAGGGTAACGCAAGGCAAAGCACGGTGAGGCAAGACAAGGCAAATGCACGACAACACACGGCTAGGCAATGCACGGCAAGGCAAGGAAAGGGTAACGCAAGGCAAGGCACGGTAAGGCGCGGCAAGGCTAAGGCACGACAACGCAAGGCTAGGCAATAAACGGAAGGCAAGCAAAGAGTAACGGAAGGCAAGGAAGGCAAGGGAAAGCAGGGGAAGGCAAGGGTAACGGAAGGAACGGCACGGTAAGGGGAAACAAGGCTAAGGCACGACAACGCAGGGCTAGCCAATGCACGGCAAGGAAAGGAAAGGGTAACGCAAGGCAAGGCACCGTTACGCGAGGCAAGGCTAAGGCACGACAACGCAAGGCTAGGCAATGCACGGAAGGCAAGCAAAGAGTAACGGAAGGCAAGGAAGGCAAGGGAAAGCAAGGCAAGGCAAGGGTAACGGAAGGAACGGCACGGCAAGGGGAAACAAGGCTAAGGCACGGCAACGCACGGCTAGGCAATGCACGGCAAGGCAAGGAAAGGGTAACGCAAGGCAAATCACTGTCAGGCGAGGCAA
The DNA here is from genome assembly GCF_037893015.1 of Macrotis lagotis. Taxonomy (NCBI): domain Eukaryota; kingdom Metazoa; phylum Chordata; class Mammalia; order Peramelemorphia; family Peramelidae; genus Macrotis; species Macrotis lagotis. The sequence continues at coordinate 246,693 of NW_027422180.1, read as the reverse complement.
GGCTAAGACACGACAACGCAAGGCTAGGCAATGCACGGAAGGAAAGCAAAGAGTAACGGAAAGCAATGAAAGTAAGGGAAAGCAAAGCAAGGTAAGGGTAACGCAAGGCAAGGCACGGTAAGGCAAGACAAGGCTAATGCACGACAACGCACGGCTAGGCAATTCACGGCAAGGCAAGGAAAGGGTAACGCAAGGCAAGGCACGGTCTTGCGAGGCAAGGCTAAGGCACGACAACGCAAGGCTAGGCAATGCACGGAAGGAAAGCAAAGAGTAACGGAAGGCAATGAAAGTAAGGGAAAGCAAAGCAAGGTAAGGGTAACGCAAGGCAAGGCACGGTGAGGCAAGGCAAGGCTAATGCACGACAATGCACGGCTAGGCAATGCACGGCAAGGCAAGGAAAGGGTAACGCAAGGCAAGGCACGGTCAGGCGAGGCAAGGCTAAGGCACGACAACGCAAGGCTAGGCAATGCATGGAAGGCAAGCAAAGAGGAACGGAAGGCAAGGAAGGCTAGGGAAAGCAGGGAAAGGCAAGGGTAACGGAAGGAACGGCACGGTAGGGGGAAACAAGGCTAAGGCACGACAACGCAGGGCTAGCCAATGCACGGCAAGGAAAGGAAAGGGTAACGCAAGGCAAGGCACGGTAAGGCGCGGCAAGTCTAAGGCACGACAACGCAAGGCTAGGCAATAAACGGAAGGCAAGCAAAGAGTAACGGAAGGCAAGGAAGGCAAGGGAAAGCAGGGGAAGGCAAGGGTAACGGAAGGAACGGCACGGTAAGGGGAAACAAGGCTAAGGCACGAAAACGCAGGGCTAGCCAATGGACGGCAAGGAAAGGAAAGGGTAACGCAAGGCAAGGCACCGATACGCGAGGCAAGGCTAAGGCACGACAACGCAAGGCTAGGCAATGCACGGAAGGCAAGCAAAGAGTAACGGAAGGCAAGGAAGGCAAGGGAAAGCAAGGCAAGGCAACGGTAACGGAAGGAACGGCACGGCAAGGGGAAACAAGGCTAAGGAACGGCAACGCACGGCTACGCAATGCACGGCCAGGCAAGGAAAGGGTAACGCAAGGCAAGGCACGGTAAGGCAAGACAAGGCTAATGCACGACAACGCACGGCTAGGCAATGCACGGCCAGGCAAGGAAAGGGTAACGCAAGGCAAGGCACTGTCAGGCGAGGCAAGGCTAAGGCACGACAACGCAAGGCTAGGCAATGCACGGAAGGCAAGCAAAGAGGAACGGAAGGCAAGGAAGGCTAGGGAAAGCAGGGAAAGGCAAGGGTAACGGAAGGAACGGCACGGTAAGGGCAAACAAGACTAAGGCACGACAACACAGGGCTAGGCAATGCAGGGCAACGCAAGGAAATGGTAACGCAAGGCAAGGCACGGTTTGGGGAGGCAAAGCTAATGCACGACAACGCAAGGCTAGGCAGTGCACGGCTAGGCAAGGAAAGAGTAACGGAAGGAAAGGAAGGCAAGGCAAAGCAAGGCAAGGCAAGTGTAACAAAAGGCAAGGCACGGCAAGGGGAAACAAGGCTAAGGAACGGCAACGCACGGCTACGCAATGCACGGCCAGGCAAGGAAAGGGTAACGCAAGGGAAGGCACGGTAAGGCAAGACAAGGCTAATGCACGACAACGCACAGCTAGGCAATGCACGGCCAGGCAAGGAAAGGGTAACGCAAGGCAAGGCACGGTGAGGCAAGGCAAGGCAAATGCACGACAACGCACGGCTAGGCAATGCACGGCAAGGCAAGGAAAGGGTAACGCAAGGCAAGGCACGGTCAGGCGAGGCAAGGCTAAGGCACGACAACGCAAGGCTAGGCAATGAACGGAAGGCAAGCAAAGAATAACGGAAGGCAAGGAAGGCTAGGGAAAGCAGAGAAAGGCAAGGGTAACGGAAGGAACGGCACGGTAAGGGCAAACAAGACTAAGGCACGACAACACAGGGCTAGGCAATGCAGGGCAAGGCAAGGAAATGGTAACGCAACGCAAGGCACGGTTTGGGGAGGCAAAGCTAATGCACGACAACGCAAGGCTAGGCAGTGCACGGCTAGGCAAGGAAAGAGTAACGGAAGGAAAGGAAGGCAAGGCAAAGCAAGGCAAGGCAAGTGTAACAAAAGGCAAGGCACGGCAAGGGGAAACAAGGCTAAGGAACGGCAACGCACGGCTATGCAATGCACGGCCAGGCAAGGAAAGGGTAACGCAAGGCAAGGCACGGTAAGGCAAGACAAGGCTAATGCACGACAACGCACGGCTAGGCAATGCACGGCCAGGCAAGGAAAGGGTAACGCAAGGCAAGGCACGGTGAGGGAAGGCAAGGCAAATGCACGACAACGCACGGCTAGGCAATGCACGGCAAGGCAAGGAAAGGGTAACGCAAGGCAAGGCACGGTCAGGCGAGGCAAGGCTAAGGCACGACAACGCAAGGCTAGGCAATGAACGGAAGGCAAGCAAAGAGTAACGGAAGTCAAGGAAGGCAAGGGAAAGCAAGGGAAGGCAAGGGCAACGAAAGGAACGGCACGGTAAGGGGAAACAAGGCTAAGGCACGACAATGCAGGGCTAGGCAATGCACGGCAAGGCAAGGAAAGGGTAACGCAAGGCAAGGCACGGTCAGGCGAGGCAAGGCTAATGCACGACAACGCACGGCTAGGCAATGCACGGCAAGGCAAGGAAAGGGTAACGCAAGGCAAATCACTGTCAGGCGAGGCAAGGCTAAGACACGACAACGCAAGGCTAGGCAATGCACGGAAGGCAAGCAAAGAGTAACGGAAGGCAAGGAAGGCAAGGGAAAGCAGGGGAAGGCAAGTGTAACGAAAGGAACGGCACGGTAAGGGGAAACAAGGCTAAGGCACGACAACACAGGGCTAGGCAATGCAGGGCAAGGCAAGGAAAGGGTAACGCAAGGCAAGGCACGGTTTGGGAGGAAGGCGAATGCACGACAACGCAAGGCTAGGCAATGCACGGAAGGCAAGGAAAGAGCAAGGGAAGGCAAGGGTAACGGAAGGAACGGCACGGCAAGGGGAAACAAGGCTAAGGCACGGCAACGCACGGCTAGGCAATACACGGCAAGGCAAGGAAAGGGTAACGCAAGGCAAGGCACGGTCAGGCGAGGCAAGGCTGAGGCACGACAACGCAAGGCTAGGCAATGCACGGCAAGGCAAGGAAAGGGTAACGGAAGGCAAGGCACGGTAAGGCGCGGCAAGGCTAAGGCACGACAACGCAAGGCTAGGCAATAAACGGAAGGCAAGCAAAGAGTACGGAAGGCAAGGAAGGCTAGGGAAAGCAGGGGAAGGCAAGGGTAACGGAAGGAACGGCACGGTAAGGGGAAACAAGGCTAAGGCACGACAACGCAGGGCTAGCCAATGTACGGCAAGGAAAGGAAAGGGTAACGCCAGGCAAGGCACCGTTACGCGAGGCAAGGCTAAGGCACGACAACGCAAGGCTAGGCAATGCACGGAAGGCAAGCAAAGAGGAACGGAAGGCAAGGAAGGCTAGGGAAAGCAGGGAAAGGCAAGGGTAACGGAAGGAACGGCACGGTAAGGGCAAACAAGACTAAGGCACGACAACACAGGGCTAGGCAATGCAGGGCAAGGCAAGGAAATGGTAACGCAAGGCAAGGCACGGTTTGGGGAGGCAAAGCTAATGCACGAAAACGCAAGGCTAGGCAGTGAACGGCTAGGCAAGGAAAGAGTAACGGAAGGAAAGGAAGGCAAGGCAAAGCAAGGCAAGGCAAGTGTAACAAAAGGCAAGGCACGGCAAGGGGAAACAAGGCTAAGGAACGGCAACGCACGGCTACGCAATGCACGGCCAGGCAAGGAAAGGGTAACGCAAGGCAAGGCACGGTAAGGCAAGACAAGGCTAATGCACGACAACGCACGGCTAGGCAATGCACGGCCACGCAAGGAAAGGGTAACGCAAGGCAAGGCACGGTGAGGCAAGGCAAGGCAAATGCACGACAACGCACGGCTAGGCAATGCACGGCAAGGCAAGGAAAGGGTAACGCAAGGCAAGGCACGGTCAGGCGAGGCAAGGCTAAGGCACGACAACGCAAGGCTAGGCAATAAACGGAAGGCAAGCAAAGAGTAACGGAAGGCAAGGAAGGCAAGGGAAAGCAAGGGAAGGCAAGGGCAACGAAAGGAACGGCACGGTAAGGGGAAACAAAGCTAAGGCACGACAATGCAGGGCTAGGCAATGCACGGCAAGGCAAGGAAAGGGTAACGAAAGGCAAAGCACGGTGAGGCAAGACAAGGCAAATGCACGACAACGCACGGCTAGGCAATGCACGGCAAGGCAAGGAAAGGGTAACTCAAGGCAAGGCACGGTCAGGCGAGGCAAGGCTAAGGCACGACAACGCAAGTCTAGGCAATGCACGGAAGGCAAGCAAAGAGTAACGGAAGGCAAGGAAGGCAAGGGAAAGCAGGGGAAGGCAAGGGTAACGAAAGGAACGGCACGGTAAGGGGAAACAAGGCTAAGGCACGAAAACACAGGGCTATGCAATGCAGGGCAAGGCAAGGAAAGGGTAACGCAAGGCAAGGCACGGTTTGAGGAGGAAGGCGAATGCACGACATCGCAAGGCTAGGCAATGCACGGAAGGCAAGCAAAGAGTAACGGAAGGCAAGGAAGGCAAGGGAAAGCAAGGCAAGGCAAGGGTAACAGAAGGAACGGCACGGCAAGGGCAAACAAGGCTAAGGCACGGCAACGCACGGCTAGGCAATGCACGGCAAGGCAAGGAATGGGTAACGCAAGGCAAGGCACGGTGAGGCGCGGCAAGGCTAAGGCACGACAACGCAAGGCTAGGCAATAAACGGAAGGCAAGCAAAGAGTAACGGAAGGCAAGGAAGGCAAGGGAAAGCAGGGGAAGGCAAGGGTAACGGAAGGAACGGCACGGTAAAGGGAAACAAGGCTAAGGCACGACAACGCAGGGCTAGCCAATGCACGGCAAGGAAAGGAAAGGGTAACGCAAGGCAAGGCACCGTTACGCGAGGCAAGGCTAAGGCACGACAACGCAAGGCCAGGCAATGCACGGAAGGCAAGCAAAGAGTAACGGAAGGCAAGGAAGGCAAGGGAAAGCAAGGCAAGGCAAGGGTAACGGAAGGAACGGCACGGCAAGGGGAAACAAGGCTAAGGCACGGCAACGCACGGCTAGGCAATACACGGCAAGGCAAGGAAAGGGTAACGCAAGGCAAGGCACTGTCAGGCGAGGCAAGGCTAAGGCACGACAACGCAAGGCTAGGCAATGCACGGAAGGAAAGCAAAGAGTAACGGAAGGCAATGAAAGTAAGGGAAAGCAAAGCAAGGTAAGGGTAACGCAAGGCAAGGCACGGTGAGGCAAGGCAAGGCTGATGCACGACAACGCACGGCTAGGCAATGCACGGCCCGGCAAGGAAATGGTAACGCAAGGCAAGGCACGGTCAGGCGAGGCAAGGCTAAGGCACGACAACGCAAGGCTAGGCAATGCACGGAAGGCAAGCAAAGAGTAACGGAAGGCAAGGAAGGCAAGGGAAAGCAGGGGAAGGCAAGGGTAACGGAAGGAACGGCACGGTAAGGGGAAACAAGGCTAAGGCACGACAACGCAGGGCTAGCCAATGCACGGCAAGGAAAGGAAAGGGTAACGCAAGGCAAGGCACCGTTACGCGAGGCAAGGCTAAGGCACGACAACGCAAGGCTAGGCAATGCACGGAAGGCAAGCAAAGAGTAACGGAAGGCAAGGAAGGCAAGGGAAAGCAAGGCAAGGCAAGGGTAACGGAAGGAACGGCACGGCAAGGGGAAACAAGGCTAAGGCACGGCAACGCACGGCTAGGCAATGCACGGCAAGGCAAGGAAAGGGTAACGCAAGGCAAATCACTGTCAGGCGAGGCAAGGCTAAGACACGACAACGCAAGGCTAGGCAATGCACGGAAGGAAAGCAAAGAGTAACGGAAAGCAATGAAAGTAAGGGAAAGCAAAGCAAGGTAAGGGTAACGCAAGGCAAGGCACGGTAAGGCAAGACAAGGCTAATGCACGACAACGCACGGCTAGGCAATTCACGGCAAGGCAAGGAAAGGGTAACGCAAGGCAAGGCACGGTCTTGCGAGGCAAGGCTAAGGCACGACAACGCAAGGCTAGGCAATGCACGGAAGGAAAGCAAAGAGTAACGGAAGGCAATGAAAGTAAGGGAAAGCAAAGCAAGGTAAGGGTAACGCAAGGCAAGGCACGGTGAGGCAAGGCAAGGCTGATGCACGACAATGCACGGCTAGGCAATGCACGGCCAGGCAAGGAAAGGGTAACGCAAGGCAAGGCACGGTCAGGCGAGGCAAGGCTAAGGCACGACAACGCAAGGCTAGGCAATGCACGGAAGGCAAGCAAAGAGGAACGGAAGGCAAGGAAGGCTAGGGAAAGCAGGGAAAGGCAAGGGTAACGGAAGGAACGGCACGGTAAGGGGAAACAAGGCTAAGGCACGACAACGCAGGGCTAGCCAATGCACGGCAAGGAAAGGAAAGGGTAACGCAAGGCAAGGCACGGTAAGACGCGGCAAGGCTAAGGCACGACAACGCAAGGCTAGGCAATGCACGGAAGGCAAGCAAAGAGTAACGGAAGGCAAGGAAGGCAAGGGAAATCAGGGGAAGGCAATGGTAACGGAAGGAACGGCACGGTAAGGGGAAACAAGGCTAAGGCACGACAACGCAGGGCTAGGCAATGCAGGGCAAGGCAAGGAAAGGGTAACGCAAGGCAAGGCACCGATACGCGAGGCAAGGCTAAGGCACGACAACGCAAGGCTAGGCAATGCACGGAAGGCAAGCAAAGAGTAACGGAAGGCAAGGAAGGCAAGGGAAAGCAAGGCAAGGCAACGGTAACGGAAGGAACGGCACGGCAAGGGGAAACAAGGCTAAGGCACGGCAACGCACGGCTAGGCAATGCACGGCAAGGCAAGGAAAGGGTAACGCAAGGCAAGGCACTGTCAGGCGAGGCAAGGGTAAGGCACCACAACGCAAGGCTAGGCAATGCACGGAAGGCAAGCAAAGAGGAACGGAAGGCAAGGAAGGCTAGGGAATGCAGGGAAAGGCAAGGGTAACGGAAGGAACGGCACGGTAAGGGCAAACAAGACTAAGGCACGACAACACAGGGCTAGGCAATGCAGGGCAAGGCAAGGAAATGGTAACGCAAGGCAAGGCACGGTTTGGGGAGGCAAAGTTAATGCACGACAACGCAAGGCTAGGCAATGCACGGCAAGGCAAGGAAAGAGTAACGGAAGGAAAGGAAGGCAAGGCAAAGCAAGGCAAGGCAAGTGTAACAAAAGGCAAGGCACGGCAAGGGGAAACAAGGCTAAGGAACGGCAACGCACGGCTACGCAATGCACGGCCAGGCAAGGAAAGGGTAACGGAAGGCAAGGCACGGTAAGGCAAGACAAGGCTAATGCACGACAACGCACGGCTAGGCAATGCACGGCCAGGCAAGGAAAGGGTAACGCAAGGCAAGGCACTGTCAGGCGAGGCAAGGCTAAGGCACGACAACGCAAGGCTAGGCAATGCACGGAAGGCAAGCAAAGAGGAACGGAAGGCAGGGAAGGCTAGGGAAAGCAGGGAAAGGCAAGGGTAACGGAAGGAACGGCACGGTAAGGGCAAACAAGACTAAGGCACGACAACACAGGGCTAGGCAATGCAGGGCAACGCAAGGAAATGGTAACGCAAGGCAAGGCACGGTTTGGGGAGGCAAAGCTAATGCACGACAACGCAAGGCTAGGCAGTGCACGGCTAGGCAAGGAAAGAGTAACGGAAGGAAAGGAAGGCAAGGCAAAGCAAGGCAAGGCAAGTGTAACAAAAGGCAAGGCACGGCAAGGGGAAACAAGGCTAAGGAACGGCAACGCACGGCTACGCAATGCACGGCCAGGCAAGGAAAGGGTAACGGAAGGCAAGGCACGGTAAGGCAAGACAAGGCTAATGCACGACAACGCACGGCTAGGCAATGCACGGCCAGGCAAGGAAAGGGTAACGCAAGGCAAGGCACGGTGAGGCAAGGCAAGGCTAATGCACGACAACGCACGGCTAGGCAATGCACGGCAAGGCAAGGAAAGGGTAACGCAATGCAAGGCACGGTCAGGCGAGGCAAGGCTAAGGCACGACAACGCAAGGCTAGGCAATGCACGGAAGGCAAGCAAAGAATAACGGAAGGCAAGGAAGGCTAGGGAAAGCAGGGAAAGGCAAGGGTAACGGAAGGAACGGCACGGTAAGGGCAAACAAGACTAAGGCACGACAACACAGGGCTAGGCAATGCAGGGCAAGGCAAGGAAATGGTAACGCAACGCAAGGCACGGTTTGGGGAGGCAAAGCTAATGCACGACAACGCAAGGCTAGGCAGTGCACGGCTAGGCAAGGAAAGACTAACGGAAGGAAAGGAAGGCAAGGCAAAGCAAGGCAAGGCAAGTGTAACAAAAGGCAAGGCACGGCAAGGGGAAACAAGGCTAAGGAACGGCAACGCACGGCTACGCAATGCACGGCCAGGCAAGGAAAGGGTAACGCAAGGCAAGGCACGACAACGCAAGGCTAGGCAATGCACGGCTAGGCAAGGAAAGGGTAACGCAAGGCAAGGCACGGTGAGGGAAGGCAAGGAAAATGCACGACAACGCACGGCTAGGCAATGCACGGCAAGGCAAGGAAAGGGTAACGCAAGGCAAGGCACGGTCAGGCAAGGCAAGGCTGAGTCTCGACAACGCAAGGCTAGGCAATGCACGGAAGGCAAGCAAAGAGTAACGGAAGTCAAGGAAGGCAAGGGAAAGCAAGGGAAGTCAAGGGCAACGAAAGGAACGGCACGGTAAGGGGAAACAAAGCTAAGGCACGACAATGCAGGGCTAGGCAATGCACGGCAAGGCAAGGAAAGGGTAACGCAAGGCAAAGCACGGTGAGGCAAGACAAGGCAAATGCACGACAACGCACGGCTAGGCAATGCACGGCAAGGCAAGGAAAGGGTAACGCAAGGCAAGGCACGGTCAGGCGAGGCAAAGCTAAGGCACGACAACGCAAGGCTAGGCAATGCACGGAAGGCAAGCAAAGAGTAACGGAAGGCAAGGAAGGGAAGGGAAAGCAGGGGAAGGCAAGTGTAACGAAAGGAACGGCACGGTAAGGGGAAACAAGGCTAAGGCACGACAACACAGGGCTAGGCAATGCAGGGCAAGGCAAGGAAAGGGTAACGCAAGGCAAGGCACGGTTTGGGGAGGAAGGCGAATGCACGACAACGCAAGGCTAGGCAATGCACGGAAGGCAAGCAAAGAGTAACGGAAGGCAAGGAAGGCAAGGGAAAGCAAGGCAAGGCAAGGGTAACGGAAGGAACGGCACGGCAAGGGGAAACAAGGCTAAGGCACGGCAACGCACGGCTAGGCAATACACGGCAAGGCAAGGAAAGGGTAACGCAAGGCAAGGCACGGTCAGGCAAGGCAAGGCTGAGGCACGACAACGCAAGGCTAGGCAATGCACGGCAAGGCAAGTAAAGGGTAACGCAAGGCAAGGCACGGTCAGGCGAGGCAAGGCTAAGGCACGACAACGCAAGGCTAGGTAATGCACGGAAGGCAAGCAAAGAGTAACGGAAGGCAAGGAAGGCAAGGGAAAGCAGGGGAAGGCAAGGGTAACGGAAGGAACGGCACGGTAAGGGGAAACAAGGCTAAGGCACGACAACGCAGGGCTAGCCAATGCACGGCAAGGCAAGGAAAGGGTAACGCAAGGCAAGGCACGGTTAGGCGAGGCAAGGCTAAGGCACGACAACGCAAGGCTAGGCAATGCACGCAAGGCAAGCAAAGAGTAACGGAAGGCAAGGAAGGCTAGGGAAAGCAGGGAAAGGCAAGGGTAACGGAAGGAACGGCACGGTAAGGGCAAACAAGACTAAGGCACGACAACACAGGGCTAGGCAATGCAGGGCAAGGCAAGGAAATGGTAACGCAAGGCAAGGCACGGTTTGGGGAGGCAAAGCTAATGCACGACAACGCAAGGCTAGGCAGTGCACGGCTAGGCAAGGAAAGAGTAACGGAAGGAAAGGAAGGCAAGGCAAAGCAAGGCAAGGCAAGTGTAACAAAAGGCAAGGCACGGCAAGTGGAAACAAGGCTAAGGAACGGCAACGCACGGCTACGCAATGCACGGCCAGGCATGGAAAGGGTAACGCAAGGCAAGGCACGGTAAGGCAAGACAAGGCTAATGCACGACAACGCACGGCTAGGCAATGCACGGCCACGCAAGGAAAGGGTAACGCAAGGCAAGGCACGGTGAGGCAAGGCAAGGCAAATGCACGACAACGCACGGCGCAGGCAAGGAAAGGCAACGCAAGGCAAGGCACGGAAAGGGTAACGCAAGGCTAAGGCACGACAACGCAAGGCAAGGCAATGAACGGAAGGCAAGCAAAGAGTAACGGAAGGCAAGGAAGGCAAGGGAAAGCAAGGGAAGGCAAGGGCAACGAAAGGAACGGCACGGTAAGGGGAAACAAAGCTAAGGCACGACAATGCAGGGCTAGGCAATGCACGGCAAGGCAAGGAAAGGGTAACGAAAGGCAAAGCACGGTGAGGCAAGACAAGGCAAATGCACGACAACGCACGGCTAGGCAATGCACGGCAAGGCAAGGAAAGGGTAACGCAAGGCAAGGCACGGTCAGGCGAGGCAAGGCTAAGGCACGACAACGCAAGTCTAGGCAATGCACGGAAGGCAAGCAAAGAGTAACGGAAGGCAAGGAAGGCAAGGGAAAGCAGGGCAAGGCAAGGGTAACGAAAGGAACGGCACGGCAAGGGGAAACAAGGCTAAGGCACGAAAACACAGGGCTATGCAATGCAGGGCAAGGCAAGGAAAGGGTAACGCAAGGCAAGGCACGGTTTGAGGAGGAAGGCGAATGCACGACATCGCAAGGCTAGGCAATGCACGGAAGGCAAGCAAAGAGTAACGGAAGGCAAGGGAAAGCAAGGCAAGGCAAGGGTAACAGAAGGAACGGCACGGCAAGGGCAAACAAGGCTAAGGCACGGCAACGCACGGCTAGGCAATGCACGGCAAGGCAAGGAATGGGTAACGCAAGGCAAGGCACGGTGAGGCGCGGCAAGGCTAAGGCACGACAACGCAAGGCTAGGCAATAAACGGAAGGCAAGCAAAGAGTAACGGAAGGCAAGGAAGGCAAGGGAAAGCAGGGGAAGGCAAGGGTAACGGAAGGAACGGCACGGTAAGGGGAAACAAGGCTAAGGCACGACAACGCAGGGCTAGCCAATGCACGGCAAGGAAAGGAAAGGGTAACGCAAGGCAAGGCACCGTTACGCGAGGCAAGGCTAAGGCACGACAACGCAAGGCCAGGCAATGCACGGAAGGCAAGCAAAGAGTAACGGAAGGCAAGGAAGGCAAGGGAAAGCAAGGCAAGGCAAGGGTAACGGAAGGAACGGCACGGCAAGGGGAAACAAGGCTAAGGCACGGCAACGCACGGCTAGGCAATACACGGCAAGGCAAGGAAAGGGTAACGCAAGGCAAGGCACTGTCAGGCGAGGCAAGGCTAAGGCACGACAACGCAAGGCTAGGCAATGCACGGAAGGAAAGCAAAGAGTAACGGAAGGCAATGAAAGTAAGGGAAAGCAAAGCAAGGTAAGGGTAACGCAAGGCAAGGCACGGTGAGGCAAGGCAAGGCTGATGCACGACAATGCACGGCTAGGCAATGCACGGCCAGGCAAGGAAATGGTAACGCAAGGCAAGGCACGGTCAGGCGAGGCAAGGCTAAGGCACGACAACGCAAGGCTAGGCAATGCACGGCAAGGCAAGGAAGGCTAGGGAAAGCAGGGAAAGGCAAGGGTAACGGAAGGAACGGCACGGTAAGGGGAAACAAGGCTAAGGCACGACAATGCAGGGCTAGCCAATGCACGGCAAGGAAAGGAAAGGGTAACGCAAGGCAAGGCACGGTAAGGCGCGGCAAGGCTAAGGCACGACAACGCAAGGCTAGGCAACAAACGGAAGGCAAGCAAAGAGTAACGGAAGGCAAGGAAGGCAAGGGAAAGCAGGGGAAGGCAAGGGTAACGGAAGGAACGGCACGGTAAGGGGAAACAAGGCTAAGGCACGACAACGCAGGGCTAGCCAATGCACGGCAAGGCAAGGAAAGGGTAACGCAAGGCAAGGCACTGTCAGGCGAGGCAAGGCTAAGGCACGACAACGCAAGGCTAGGCAATGCACGGAAGGCAAGCAAAGAGGAACGGAAGGCAAGGAAGGCTAGGGAAAGCAGGGAAAGGCAAGGGTAACGGAAGGAACGGCACGGTAAGGGCAAACAAGACTAAGGCACGACAACACAGGGCTAGGCAATGCAGGGCAAGGCAAGGAAATGGTAACGCAAGGCAAGGCACGGTTTGGGGAGGCAAAGCTAATGCACGACAACGCAAGGCTAGGCAGTGCACGGCTAGGCAAGGAAAGAGTAACGGAAGGAAAGGAAGGCAAGGCAAAGCAAGGCAAGGCAAGTGTAACAAAAGGCAAGGCACGGCAAGGGGAAACAAGGCTAAGGAACGGCAACGCACGGCTAGGCAATGCACGGCCAGGCAAGGAAAGGGTAACGCAAGGCAAGGCACGGTAAGGCAAGACAAGGCTAATGCACGACAACGCACGGCTAGGCAATGCACGGCAAGGCAAGGAAAGGGTAACGCAAGGCAAGGCACGGTCAGGCGAGGCAAGGCTAAGGCACGACAACGCAAGGCTAGGCAATGAACGGAAGGCAAGCAAAGAGTAACGGAAGGCAAGGAAGGCAAGGGAAAGCAAGGGAAGGCAAGGGCAACGAAAGGAACGGCACGGTAAGGGGAAACAAAGCTAAGGCAGGACAATGCAGGGCTAGGCAATGCACGGCAAGGCAAGGAAAGGGTAACGCAAGGGAAGGCACGGTCAGGGGAGATAAGGCTACGGCACGACAACGGAAGGCTAGGCAATGCACGGAAGGCAAGCAAAGAGTAACGGAATGCAAGAAGGCAAGGGAAAGCAAGGGAAGGCAAGGGTAACCGAAGGAACGACACGGCAAGGGGAAACAAGGCTAAGGCACCACAATGCACGGCTAGGCAAGGCAGGGCAAGGCAAGGAAAGGGTAACGCAAGGCAAGGCACGGTCAGGCGAGGCAAGGCTGAGGCACGACAACGCAAGGCTAGGCAATGCACGGCAAGGCAAGGAAAGGGTAACGCAAGGCAAGGCACGGTCAGGCGAGGCAAGGCTAAGGCACGACAACGCAAGGCTAGGCAATAGGAAGGCAAGCAAAGAGTAACGGAAGGCAAGGAAGGCAAGGGAAAGCAAGGGAAGGCAAGGGCAACGAAAGGAACGGCACGGTAAGGGGAAACAAAGCTAAGGCAGGACAATGCAGGGCTAGGCAATGCACGGCAAGGCAAGGAAAGGGTAACGCAAGGCAAGGCACGGTCAGGCGAGGCAAGGCTGAGGCACGACAACGCAAGGCTAGGCAATGCACGGAAGGCAAGCAAAGAGTAACGGAAGGCAAGGAAGGCAAGGGAAAGCAAGGCAAGGCAAGGGTAACGGAAGGAACGGCACGGCAAGGGGAAACAAGGCTAAGGCACGACAACGCACGGCTAGGCAATGCACGGCAAGGCAAGGAAAGGGTAACGCAAGGCAAGGCACGGTCAGGCGAGGCAAGGCTAAGGCACGACAACGCAAGGCTAGGCAATGCACGGAAGGCAAGCAAAGAGGAACGGAAGGCAAGGAAGGCTAGGGAAAGCAGGGAAAGGCAAGGGTAACGGAAGGAACGGCACGGTAAGGGCAAACAAGACTAAGGCACGACAACACAGGGCTAGGCAATGCAGGGCAAGGCAAGGAAATGGTAACGCAAGGCAAGGCACGGTTTGGGGAGGCAAAGCTAATGCACGACAACGCAAGGCTAGGCAGTGCACGGCTAGGCAAGGAAAGAGTAACGGAAGGAAAGGAAGGCAAGGCAAAGCAAGGCAAGGCAAGTGTAACAAAAGGCAAGGGACGGCAAGGGGAAACAAGGCTAAGGAACGGCAACGCACGGCTACGCAATGCACGGCCAGGCAAGGAAAGGGTAACGCAAGGCAAGGCACGGTAAGGCAAGGCAAGGCTAATGCACGACAACGCACGGCTAGGCAATGCACAGCCAGGCAAGGAAAGGGTAACGCAAGGCAAGGCACGGTGAGGCAAGGCAAGGCAAATGCACGACAACGCACGGCTAGGCAATGCACGGCAAGGCAAGGAAAGGGTAACGCAAGGCAAGGCACGGTCAGGCGAGGCAAGGCTAAGGCACGACAACGCAAGGCTAGGCAATGAACGGAAGGCAAGCAAAGAGTAACGGAAGGCAAGGAAGGCAAGGGAAAGCAAGGGAAGGCAAGGGCAACGAAAGGAACGGCACGGTAAGGGGAAACAAAGCTAAGGCACGACAATGCAGGGCTAGGCAATGCACGGCAAGGCAAGGAAAGGGTAACGAAAGGCAAAGCACGGTGAGGCAAGACAAGGCAAATGCACGACAACGCACGGCTAGGCAATGCACGGCAAGGCAAGGAAAGGGTAACTCAAGGCAAGGCACGGTCTGGCGAGGCAAGGCTAAGGCACGACAACGCAAGTCTGGGCAATGCACGGAAGGCAAGCAAAGAGTAACGGAAGGCAAGGAAGGCAAGGGAAAGCAGGGGAAGGCAAGGGTAACGAAAGGAACGGCACGGTAAGGGGAAACAAGGCTAAGGCACGAAAACACAGGGCTATGCAATGCAGGGCAAGGCAAGGGAAGGGTAACGCAAGGCAAGTCACGGTTTGAGGAGGAAGGCGAATGCACGACATCGCAAGGCTAGGCAATGCACGGAAGGCAAGCAAAGAGTAACGGAAGGCAAGGAAGGCAAGGGAAAGCAAGGCAAGGCAAGGGTAACAGAAGGAACGGCACGGCAAGGGGAAACAAGGCTAAGGCACGGCAACGCACGGCTAGGCAATGCACGGCAAGGCAAGGAAAGGGTAACGCAAGGCAAGGCACGGTGAGGCAAGGCAAGGCTGATGCACGACAACGCACGGCTAGGCAATGCACGGCAAGGCAAGGAAAGGGTAACGCAAGGCAGGGCACGGTCAGGCGAGGCAAGGCTAAGGCACGACAACGCAAGGCTAGGCAATGCACGGCAAGGCAAGGAAAGGGTAACGCAAGGCAAGGCACGGTAAGGCGCGGCAAGGCTAAGGCACGACAACGCAAGGCTAGGCAATAAACGGAAGGCAAGCAAAGAGTAACGGAAGGCAAGGAAGGCAAGGGAAAGCAGGGGAAGGCAAGGGTAACGGAAGGAACGGCACGGTAAGGGGAAACAAGGCTAAGGCACGACAACGCAGGGCTAGCCAATGCACGGCAAGGAAAGGAAAGGGTAACGCAAGGCAAGGCACCGTTACGCGAGGCAAGTCTAAGGCACGACAACGCAAGGCTGGGCAATGCACGGAAGGCAAGCAAAGAGTAACGGAAGGCAAGGAAGGCAAGGGAAAGCAAGGCAAGGCAAGGGTAACGGAAGGAACGGCACGGCAAGGGGAAACAAGGCTAAGGCACGGCAACGCACGGCTAGGCAATGCACGGCAAGGCAAGGAAAGGGTAACGCAAGGCAAGGCACTGTCAGGCGAGGCAAGGCTAAGGCACGACAACGCAAGGCTAGGCAATGCACGGAAGGAAAGCAAAGAGTAACGGAAAGCAATGAAACGAAGGGAAAGCAAGGCAAGGTAAGGGTAACGCAAGGCAAGGCACGGTAAGGCAAGGCAAGGCTAATGCACGACAACGCACGGCTAGGCAATGCACGGCAAGGCAAGGAAAGGGTAACGCAAGGCAAGGCACGGTCAGGCGAGGCAAGGCTAAGGCACGACAACGCAAGGCTAGGCAATGCACGGAAGGCAAGCAAAGAGGAACGGAAGGCAAGGAAGGCTAGGGAAAGCAGGGAAAGGCAAGGGTAACGGAAGGAACGGCACGGTAAGGGCAAACAAGACTAAGGCACGACAACACAGGGCTAGGCAATGCAGGGCAAGGCAAGGAAATGGTAACGCAAGGCAAGGCACGGTTTGGGGAGGCAAAGCTAATGCACGACAACGCAAGGCTAGGCAGTGCACGGCTAGGCAAGGAAAGAGTAACGGAAGGAAAGGAAGGCAAGGCAAAGCAAGGCAAGGCAAGTGTAACAAAAGGCAAGGCACGGCAAGGGGAAACAAGGCTAAGGAACGGCAACGCACGGCTACGCAATGCACGGCCAGGGAAGGAAAGGGTAACGCAAGGCAAGGCACGGTAAGGCAAGACAAGGCTAATGCACGACAACGCACGGCTAGGCAATGCACGGCCAGGCAAGGAAAGGGTAACGCAAGGCAAGGCACGGTGAGGCAAGGCAAGGCAAATGCACGACAACGCACGGCTAGGCAATGCACGGCAAGGCAAGTAAAGGGTAACGCAAGGCAAGGCACGGTCAGGCGAGGCAAGGCTAAGGCACGACAACGCAAGGCTAGGCAATAAACGGAAGGCAAGCAAAGAGTAACGGAAGGAAAGGAAGGCAAGGGAAAGCAAGGGAAGGCAAGGGAAACGAAAGGAACGGCACGGTAAGGGGAAACAAAGCTAAGGCAGGACAATGCAGGGCTAGGCAATGCACGGCAAAGCAAGGAAAGGGTAACGCAAGGCAAAGCACGGTGAGGCAAGACAAGGCAAATGCACGACAACGCACGGCTAGGCAATGCACGGCAAGGCAAGGAAAGGGTAACTCAAGGCAAGGCACGGTCAGGCGAGGCAAGGCTAAGGCACGACAACGCAAGGCTAGGCAATGCACGGAAGGCAAGCAAAGAGTAACGGAAGGCAAGGAAGGCAAGGGAAAGCACGGGAAGGCAAGGGTAACGAAAGGAACGGCACGGTAAGGGGAAACAAGGCTAAGGCACGACAACACAGGGCTAGGCAATGCAGGGCAAGGGAAGGATAGGGTAACGCAAATCAAGGCACGGTTTGGGGAGGAAGGCGAATGCACGACAACGCAAGGCTAGGCAATGCACGGAAGGCAAGCAAAGAGTAACGGAAGGCAAGGAAGGCAAGGGAAAGCAAGGCAAGGCAAGGGTAACAGAAGGAACGGCACGGCAAGGGGAAACAAGGCTAAGGCACGACAACGCACGGTTAGGCAATGCACGGCAAGGCAAGGAAAGGGTAAAGCAAGGGAAGGCACGGTCAGGCAAGGCAAGGCTAAGGCACGACAACGCACGGTTAGACAATGCACGGCAAGGCAAGGAAAGGTTAAAGCAAGGGAATGCACGGTCAGGGGAGGCAAGGCTAAGGCACGACAACGCAAGGCTAGGCAATGCACGGCAAGGCAAGGAAAGGGTAACTCAAGGCAAGGCACGGTCAGGCGAGGCAAGGCTAAGGCACGACAACACAGGGCTAGGCAATGCACGGAAGGAAAGCAAAGAGTAACGGAAGGCAATGAAAATAAGGGAAAGCAAAGCAAGGTAAGGGTAACGCAAGGCAAGGCACGGTAAGGCAAGGCAAGGCTAATGCACGACAACGCACGGCTAAGCAATTCACGGCAAGGCAAGGAAAGGGTAACGCAAGGCAAGGCACGGTCAGGCGAGGCAAGGCAAAGGCACGACAACGCAAGGCTAGGCAATGCACGGAAGGCAAGCAAAGAGGAACGGAAGGCAAGGAAGGCTAGGGAAAGCAGGGAAAGGCAAGGGTAACGGAAGGAACGGCACGGTAAGGGCAAACAAGACTAAGGCACGACAACACAGGGCTAGGCAATGCAGGGCAAGGCAAGGAAATGGTAACGCAAGGCAAGGCACGGTTTGGGGAGGCAAAGCTAATGCACGACAACGCAAGGCTAGGCAGTGCACGGCTAGGCAAGGAAAGAGTAACAGAAGGAAAGGAAGGCAAGGCAAAGCAAGGCAAGGCAAGTGTAACAAAAGGCAAGGCACGGCAAGGGGAAACAAGGCTAAGGAACGGCAACGCACGGCTACGCAATGCACGGCCAGGCAAGGAAAGGGTAACGCAAGGCAAGGCACGGTAAGGCAAGACAAGGCTAATGCACGACAACGCACGGCTAGGCAATGCACGGCGAGGCAAGAAAGGGTAACGCAAGGCAAGGCACGGTGAGGCAAGGCTAGGCAAATGCACGACAACGCACGGCTAGGCAATGCACGGCAAGGCAAGGAAAGGGTAACGCAAGGCAAGGCACGATCAGGCGAGGCAAGGCTAAGGCACGACAACGCAAGGCTAGGCAATGAACGGAATTCAAGCAAAGAATAACGGAAGGCAAGGAAGGCTAGGGAAAGCAGGGAAAGGCAAGGGTAACGGAAGGAACGGCACGGTAAGGGCAAACAAGACTAAGGCACCACAACACAGGGCTAGGCAATGCAGGGCAAGGCAAGGAAATGGTAACGCAAGGCAAGGCACGGTTTGGGGAGGCAAAGCTAATGCACGACAACGCAAGGCTAGGCAGTGCACGGCTAGGCAAGGAAAGAGTAACGGAAGGAAAGAAGGCAAGGCAAAGCAAGGCAAGGCAAGTGTAACAAAAGGCAAGGCACGGCAAGGGGAAACAAGGCTAAGGAACGGCAACGCACGGCTATGCAATGCACGGCCAGGCAAGGAAAGGGTAACGCAAGGCAAGGCACGGTAAGGCAAGACAAGGCTAATGCACGACAACGCACGGCTAGGCAATGCACGGCCAGGCAAGGAAAGGGTAACGCAAGGCAAGGCACGGTGAGGGAAGGCAAGGCAAATGCACGACAACGCACGGCTAGGCAATGCACGGCAAGGCAAGGAAAGGGTAACGCAAGGCAAGGCACGGTCAGGCGAGGCAAGGCTAAGGCACGACAACGCAAGGCTAGGCAATGAACGGAAGGCAAGCAAAGAGTAACGGAAGGCAAGGAAGGCAAGGGAAAGCAAGGGAAGGCAAGGGCAACGAAAGGAACGGCACGGTAAGGGGAAACAAAGCTAAGGCACGACAATGCAGGGCTAGGCAATGCACGGCAAGGCAAGGAAAGGGTAACGCAAGGCAAAGCACGGTGAGGCAAGACAAGGCAAATGCACGACAACGCACGGCTAGGCAATGCACGGCAAGGCAAGGAAAGGGTAACGCAAGGCAAGGCACGGTCAGGCGAGGCAAGGCTAAGGCACGACAACGGAAGGCTAGGCAATGCACGGAAGGCAAGCAAAGAGTAACGGAAGGCAAGGAAGGCAAGGGAAAGCAGGGGAAGGCAAGGGTAACGAAAGGAACGGCACGGTAAGGGGAAACAAGGATAAGGCACGACAACACAGGGCTAGGCAATGCAGGGCAAGGCAAGGAAAGGGTAACGCAAGGCAAGGCACGGTTTGGGGAGGAAGGCGCATGCACGACAACGCAAGGCTAGGCAATGCACGGAAGGCAAGCAAAGAGTAACGGAAGGCAAGGAAGGCAAGGGAAAGCAAGGCAAGGCAAGGGTAACAGAAGGAACGGCACGGCAAGGGGAAACAAGGCTAAGGCACGGCAACACACGGCTAGGCAATGCACGGCAAGGCAAGGAAAGGGTAACGCAAGGCAAGGCACGGTGAGGCAAGGCAAGGCTGATGCACGACAACGCACGGCTAGGCAATGCACGGCAAGGCAAGGAAAGGGTAACAGAAGGAACGGCACGGCAAGGGGAAACAAGGCTAAGGAACGGCAACGCACGGTTAGGGAATGCACGGCAAGGAAAGGAAAGGGTAACGCAAGGCAAGGCACCGTTACGCGAGGCAAGGCTAAGGCACGACAACGCAAGGCTAGGCAATGCACGGAAGGCAAGCAAACAGTAACGGAAGGCAAGGAAGGCAAGGGAATGCAAGGCAAGGCAAGGGTAACGGAAGGAACGGCACGGCAAGGGGAAACAAGGCTAAGGCACGGCAACGCACGGCTAGGCAATGCACGGCAAGGCAAGGAAAGGATAACGCAAGGCAAGGCACGGTCAGGCGAGGCAAGGCTAAGGCACGACAACGCAAGGCTAGGCCATGCACGGAAGGCAAGCAAAGAGGAACGGAAGGCAAGGAAGGCTAGGGAAAGCAGGGAAAGGCAAGGGTAACGGAAGGAACGGCACGGTAAGGGCAAACAAGACTACGGCACGACAACACAGGGCTAGGCAATGCAGGGCAAGGCAAGGAAATGGTAACGCAAGGCAAGGCACGATTTGGGGAGGCAAAGCTAATGCACGACAACGCAAGGCTAGGCAGTGCACGGCTAGGCAAGGAAAGAGTAACGGAAGGAAAGGAAAGCAAGGCAAAGCAAGGCAAGGCAAGTGTAACAAAAGGCAAGGCACGGCAAGGGGAAACAAGGCTAAGGAACGGCAACGCACGGCTACGCAATGCACGGCCAGGCAAGGAAAGGGTAACGCAAGGCAAGGCACGGTAAGGCAAGACAAGGCTAATGCACGACAACGCACGGCTAGGCAATTCACGGCAAGGCAAGGAAAGGGTAACGCAAGGCAAGGCACGGTCAGGCGAGGCAAGGCTAAGGCACGACAACGCAAGGCTAGGCAATGCACGGAAGGCAAACAAAGAGTAACGGAATGCAAGGAAGGCAAGGGAAAGCAGGGGAAGGCAAGGGTAACGAAAGGAACGGCACGGTAAGGGGAAACAAGGCTAAGGCACGACAACACGGGGCTAGGCAATGCAGGGCAAGGCAAGGAAAGGGTAACGCAAGGCCAGGCACGGGGAGGCAAGGCAAGGCTGATGCACGACAACGCACGGCTAGGCAGTCCACGGCTAGGCAAGGAAAGGGTAACGCAAGGCAAGGCACGGTGAGGCAAGGCAAGGCAAATGCACGACAACGCAAGGCTAAGCAATGAACGGAAGGCATGCAAAGAGTAACGGAAGGCAAGGAAGGCAAGGGAAAGCAAGGGAAGGCAAGGGCAACGAAAGGAACGGCACGGTAAGGGGAAACAAAGCTAAGGCAGGACAATGCAGGGCTAGGCAATGCACGGCAAGCAAGGAAAGGGTAACGCAAAGCAAAGCACGGTGAGGCAAGACAAAGCAAATGCACGACAACGCACGGCTAGGCAATGCACGGCAAGGCAAGGAAAGGGTAACGCAAGGCAAGGCACGGTCAGGCGAGGCAAGGCTAAGGCACGACAACGCAAGGCTAGGCAATGAACGGAAGGCAAGCAAAGAGTACCGGAAGGCAAGGAAGGCAAGGGAAAGCAAGGCAAGGCAAGGGTAACAGAAGGGACGGCACGGCAAGGGGAAACAAGGCTAAGGAACGGCAACGCACGGCTAGGCAATGCACGGCAAGGCAAGGAAAGGGTAACGCAAGGCAAGGCACGGTCAGGCGAGGCAAGGCTAAGGCACGACAACGCAAGGCTAGGCAATGCACGGAAGGCAAGCAAAGAGTAACGGAAGGCAAGGAAGGCAAGGGAATGCAAGGCAAGGCAAGGGTAACGGAAGGAACGGCACGGCAAGGGGAAACAAGGCTAAGGCACGGCAACGCACGGCTAGGCAATGCACGGCAAGGCAAGGAAAGGGTAACGCAAGGCAAGGCACTGTCAGGCGAGGCAAGGCCAAGACACGACAACGCAAGGCTAGGCAATGCACGGAAGGAAAGCAAAGAGTAACGGAAGGCAAGGAAGGCAAGGGAAAGCAAGGCAAGGCAAGGGTAACAAAAGGCAAGGCACGGCAAGGGGAAACAAGGCTAAGGAACGGCAACGCACGGCTACGCAATGCACGGCCAGGCAAGGAAAGGGTAACGCAAGGCAAGGCACGGTAAGGCAAGCAAGGCAATGCACGACAACGCACGGCTAGGCAATGCACGGCAGGCAAGGAAAGGGTAACGCAAGGCAAGGCACGGTGAGGCAAGGCAAGGCAAATGCACGACAACGCACGGCTAGGCAATGCACGGCAAGGCAAGGAAAGGGTAACGCAAGGCAAGGCACGGTCAGGCGAGGCAAGGCTAAGGCACGACAACGCAAGGCTAGGCAATGAACGGAAGGCAAGCAAAGAGTAACGGAAGGCAAGGAAGGCAAGGGAAAGCAAGGGAAGGCAAGGGCAACGAAAGGAACGGCACGGTAAGGGGAAACAAAGCTAAGGCAGGACAATGCAGGGCTAGGCAATGCACGGCAAGGCAAGGAAAGGGTAACGAAAGGCAAAGCACGGTGAGGCAAGACAAGGCAAATGCACGACAACGCACGGCTAGGCAATGCACGGCAAGGCAAGGAAAGGGTAACTCAAGGCAAGGCACGGTCAGGCGAGGCAAGGCTAAGGCACGACAACGCAAGTCTAGGCAATGCACGGAAGGCAAGCAAAGAGTAACGGAAGGCAAGGAAGGCAAGGGAAAGCAGGGGAAGGCAAGGGTCACGAAAGGAACGGCACGGTAAGGGGAAACAAGGCTAAGGCACGAAAACACAGGGCTATGCAATGCAGGGCAAGGCAAGGGAAGGGTAACGCAAGGCAAGGCACGGTGAGGCAAGGCTAGGCAATGCACGGAAGGCAAGCAAAGAGTAACGGAAGGCAAGGAAGGCAAGGGAAAGCAAGGCAAGGCAAGGGTAACAGAAGGAACGGCACGGCAAGGGCAAACAAGGCTAAGGCACGGCAACGCACGGCTAGGCAATGCACGGCAAGGCAAGGAAAGGGTAACGCAAGGCAAGGCACGGTGAGGCAAGGCAAGGCTGATGCACGACAACGCACGGCTAGGCAATGCACGGCAAGGCAAGGAAAGGGTAACGCAAGGCAAGGCACGGTCAGGCGAGGCAAGGCTAAGGCACGACAACGCAAGGCTAGGCAATGCACGGCAAGGCAAGGAAAGGGTAACGCAAGGCAAGGCACGGTAAGGCGAGGCAAGGCTAAGGCACGACAACGCAAGGCTAGGCAATAAACGGAAGGCAAGCAAAGAGTAACGGAAGGCAAGGAAGGCAAGGGAAAGCAGGGGAAGGCAAGGGTAACGGAAGGAACGGCACGGTAAGGGGAAACAAGGCTAAGGCACGACAACGCAGGGCTAGGCAATGCACGGCAAGGCAAGGAAAGGGTAACGCAAGGCAAGGCACGGTTTGGCGAGGCAAGGCTAAGGCACGACAACGCAAGGCTAGGCAATGCACGGAAGGCAAGCAAAGAGTAACGGAAGGCAAGGAAGGCAAGGGAAAGCAAGGCAAGGCAAGGGTAACAAAAGGAAGGCACGGCAAGGGGAAACAAGGCTAAGGAACGGCAACGCACGGCTACGCAATGCACGGCCAGGCAAGGAAAGGGTAACGCAAGGCAAGGCACGGTAAGGCAAGACAAGGCTAATGCACGACAACGCACGGCTAGGCAATGCACGGCAAGGCAAGGAAAGGGTAACGCAAGGCAAGGCACGGTCAGGCGAGGCAAGGCTAAGGCACGACAACGCACGGCTAGGCAATGCACGGAAGGAAAGCAAAGAGTAACGGAAGGCAATGAAATAAGGGAAAGCAAAGCAAGGTAAGGGTAACGCAAGGCAAGGCACGGTGAGGCAAGGCAAGGCTGATGCACGACAACGCACGGCTAGGCAATTCACGGCAAGGCAAGGAAAGGGTAACGCAAGGCAAGGCACGGTCAGGCGAGGCAAGGCTAAGGCACGACAACGCAAGGCTAGGCAATGCACGGAAGGCAAGCAAAGAGGAACGGAAGGCAAGGAAGGCTAGGGAAAGCAGGGAAAGGCAAGGGTAACGGAAGGAACGGCACGGTAAGGGCAAACAAGACTAAGGCACGACAACACAGGGCTAGGCAATGCAGGGCAAGGCAAGGAAATGGTAACGCAAGGCAAGGCACGGTTTGGGGAGGCAAAGCTAATGCACGACAACGCAAGGCTAGGCAGTGCACGGCTAGGCAAGGAAAGAGTAACGGAAGGAAAGGAAGGCAAGGCAAAGCAAGGCAAGGCAAGTGTAACAAAAGGCAAGGCACGGCAAGGGGAAACAAGGCTAAGGAACGGCAACGCACGGCTACGCAATGCACGGCCAGGGAAGGAAAGGGTAACGCAAGGCAAGGCACGGTAAGGCAAGACAAGGCTAATGCACGACAACGCACGGCTAGGCAATGCACGGCCAGGCAAGGAAAGGGTAACGCAAGGCAAGGCACGGTGAGGCAAGGCAATGCAAATGCACGACAACGCACGGCTAGGCAATGCACGGCAAGGCAAGGAAAGGGTAACGCAAGGCAAGGCACGGTCAGGCGAGGCAAGGCTAAGGCACGACAACGCAAGGCTAAGCAATAAACGGAAGGCAAGCAAAGAGTAACGGAAGGCAAGGAAGGCAAGGGAAAGCAAGGGAAGGCAAGGGAAACGAAAGGAACGGCACGGTAAGGGGAAACAAAGCTAAGGCAGGACAATGCAGGGCTAGGCAATGCACGGCAAGGCAAGGAAAGGGTAACGCAAGGCAAAGCACGGTGAGGCAAGACAAGGCAAATGCACGACAACGCACGGCTAGGCAATGCACGGCAAGGCAAGGAAAGGGTAACTCAAGGCAAGGCACGGTCAGGCGAGGCAAGGCTAAGGCACGACAACGCAAGGCTAGGCAATGCACGGAAGGCAAGCAAAGAGTAACGGAAGGCAAGGAAGGCAAGGGAAAGCAGGGGAAGGCAAGGGTAACGAAAGGAACGGCACGGTAAGGGGAAACAAGGCTAAGGCACGACAACACAGGGCTAGGCAATGCAGGGCAAGGCAAGGAAAGGGTAACGCAAATCAAGGCACGGTTTGGGGAGGAAGGCGAATGCACGACAACGCAAGGCTAGGCAATGCACGGAAGGCAAGCAAAGAGTAACGGAAGGCAAGGAAGGCAAGGGAAAGCAAGGCAAGGCAAGGGTAACGGAAGGAAGACACGGCAAGGGGAAACAAGGCTAAGGCACGACAACGCACGGTTAGGCAATGCACGGCAAGGTAAGGAAAGGGTAAAGCAAGGGAAGGCACGGTGAGGCAAGGCAAGGCTAATGCACGACAACGCACGGCTAGGTAATGCACGGCAAGGCAAGGAAAGGTTAAAGCAAGGGAATGCACGGTCAGGGGAGATAAGGCTACGGCACGACAACGGAAGGCTAGGCAATGCACGGCAAGGCAAGGAAAGGGTAACTAAAGGCAAGGCACGGTCAGGCGAGGCAAGGCTAAGGCACGACAACACAGGGCTAGGCAATGCACGGAAGGAAAGCAAAGAGTAACGGAAGGCAATGAAAATAAGGGAAAGCAAAGCAAGGAAAGGGTAACGCAAGGCAAGGCACGGTAAGGCAAGGCAAGGCTAATGCACGACAACGCACGGCTAAGCAATTCACGGCAAGGCAAAGAAAGGGTAACGCAAGGCAAGGCACGGTCAGGCGAGGCAAGGCTAAGGCACGACAACGCAAGGCTAGGCAATGCACGGAAGGCAAGCAAAGAGTAACGGAAGGCAAGGAAGGCAAGGGAAAGCAAGGGAAGGCAAGGGCAACGAAAGGAACGGCACGGTAAGGGGAAACAAAGCTAAGGCACGACAATGCAGGGCTAGGCAATGCACGGCAAGGCAAGGAAAGGGTAACGCAAGGCAAAGCACGGTGAGGCAAGACAAGGCAAATGCACGACAACGCACGGCTAGGCAATGCACGGCAAGGCAAGGAAAGGGTAACTCAAGGCAAGGCACGGTCAGGCGAGGCAAGGCTAAGGCACGACAACGGAAGGCTAGGCAATGCACGAAAGGCAAGCAAAGAGTAACGGAAGGCAAGGAAGGCAAGGGAAAGCAGGGGAAGGCAAGGGTAACGAAAGGAACGGCACGGCAAGGGGAAACAAGGCTAAGGCACGACAACACAGGGCTAGGCAATGCAGGGCAAGGCAAGGAAAGGGTAACGCAAGGCAAGGCACGGTTTGGGGAGGAAGGCGCATGCACGACAACGCAAGGCTAGGCAATGCACGGAAGGCAAGCAAAGAGTAACGGAAGGCAAGGAAGGCAAGGGAAAGCAAGGCAAGGCAAGGGTAACAGAAGGAACGGCACGGCAAGGGGAAACAAGGCTAAGGCACGGCAACACACGGCTAGGCAATGCACGGCAAGGCAAGGAAAGGGTAACGCAAGGCAAGGCACGGTGAGGCAATGCAAGGCTGATGCACGACAACGCACGGCTAGGCAATGCACGGCAAGGCAAGGAAAGGGTAACGCAAGGCAAGGCACGGTCAGGCAAGGCAAGGCTAATGCACGACAACGCACGGCTAGGCAATGCACGGCAAGGCAAGGAAAGGGTAACGCAAGGCAAGGCACGGTCAGGCGAGGCAAGGCTAAGGCACGACAACGCAAGGCTAGGCAATGAACGGAAGGCAAGCAAAGAGTATCGGAAGGCAAGGAAGGCAAGGGAAAGCAAGTCAAGGCAAGGGTAACAGAAGGAACGGCACGGCAAGGGGAAACAAGGCTAAGGAACGGCAACGCACGGTTAGGGAATGCACGGCAAGGAAAGGAAAGGGTAACGCAAGGCAAGGCACCGTTACGCGAGGCAAGGCTAAGGCACGACAACGCAAGGCTAGGCAATGCACGGAAGGCAAGCAAAGAGTAACGGAAGGCAAGGAAGGCAAGGGAATGCAAGGCAAGGCAAGGGTAACGGAAGGAACGGCACGGCAAGGGGAAACAAGGCTAAGGCACGACAACGCACGGCTAGGCAATGCACGGCAAGGCAAGGAAAGGATAACGCAAGGCAAGGCACGGTCAGGCGAGGCAAGGCTAAGGCACGACAACGCAAGGCTAGGCCATGCACGGAAGGCAAGCAAAGAGTAACGGAAGGCAAGGAAGGCTAGGGAAAGCAGGGAAAGGCAAGGGTAACGGAAGGAACGGCACGGTAAGGGCAAACAAGACTACGGCACGACAACACAGGGCTAGGCAATGCAGGGCAAGGCAAGGAAAGGGTAACGCAAGGCCAGGCACGGGGAGGCAAGGCAAGGCTGATGCACGACAACGCACGGCTAGGCAGTGCACGGCTAGGCAAGGAAAGGGTAACGCAAGGCAAGGCACGGTGAGGCAAGGCAAGGCAAATGCACGACAACGCAAGGCTAAGCAATGAACGGAAGGCATGCAAAGAGTAACGGAAGGCAAGGAAGGCAAGGGAAAGCAAGGGAAGGCAAGGGCAACGAAAGGAACGGCACGGTAAGGGGAAACAAAGCTAAGGCAGGACAATGCAGGGCTAGGCAATGCACGGCAAGCAAGGAAAGGGTAACGCAAGGCAAAGCACGGTGAGGCAAGACAAAGCAAATGCACGACAACGCACGGCTAGGCAATGCACGGCAAGGCAAGGAAAGGGTAACGCAAGGCAAGGCACGGTCAGGCGAGGCAAGGCTAAGGCACGACAACGCAAGGCTAGGCAATGAACGGAAGGCAAGCAAAGAGTAACGGAAGGCAAGGAAGGCAAGGGAAAGCAAGGCAAGGCAAGGGTAACAGAAGGGACGGCACGGCAAGGGGAAACAAGGCTAAGGAACGGCAACGCACGGCTAGGCAATGCACGGCAAGGAAAGGAAAGGGTAACGCAAGGCAAGGCACCGTTACGCGAGGCAAGGCTAAGGCACGACAACGCAAGGCTAGGCAATGCACGGAAGGCAAGCAAAGAGTAACGGAAGGCAAGGAAGGCAAGGGAATGCAAGGTAAGGCAAGGGTAACGGAAGGAACGGCACGGCAAGGGGAAACAAGGCTAAGGCACGGCAACGCACGGCTAGGCAATGCACGGCAAGGCAAGGAAAGGGTAACGCAAGGCAAGGCACTGTCAGGCGAGGCAAGGCCAAGACACGACAACGCAAGGCTAGGCAATGCACGAAAGGAAAGCAAAGAGTAACGGAAGGCAATGAAAGTAAGGGAAAGCAAAGCAAGGTAAGGGTAACGCAAGGCAAGGCACGGTAAGGCAAGACAAGGCTAATGCACGACAACGCACGGCTAGGCAATTCACGGCAAGGCAAGGAAAGGGTAACGCAAGGCAAGGCACGGTGAGGCAAGGCAAGGCAAATGCACGACAACGCAAGGCTAAGCAATGAACGGAAGGCAAGCAAAGAGTAACGGAAGGCAAGGAAGGCAAGGGAAAGCAAGGGAAGGCAAGGGCAACGAAAGGAACGGCACGGTAAGGGGAAACAAAGCTAAGGCAGGACAATGCAGGGCTAGGCAATGCACGGCAAGCAAGGAAAGGGTAACGCAAGGCAAAGCACGGTGAGGCAAGACAAAGCAAATGCACGACAACGCACGGCTAGGCAATGCACGGCAAGGCAAGGAAAGGGTAACTCAAGGCAAGGCACGGTCAGGCGAGGCAAGGCAAGGCACGACAACGCAAGGCTAGGCAATGCACGGAAGGCAAGCAAAGAGTAACGGAAGGCAAGGAAGGCAAGGGAAAGCAAGGCAAGGCAAGGGTAACAGAAGGAACGGCACGGCAAGGGGAAACAAGGCTAAGGAAAGGAAACGCACGGCTAGGCAATGCACGGTAAGGCAAGGAAAGGGTAACGCAAGGCAAGGCACGGTGAGGCAAGGCAAGGCTGATGCACGACAACGCACGGCTAGGCAATGCACGGCAAGGCACGGAAAGGGTAACGCAAGGCAAGGCACGGTCAGGCGAGGCAAGGCTAAGGCACGACAACGCAAGGCTAGGCAATGCACGGCAAGGCAAGGAAAGGGTAACGCAAGGCAAGGCACGGTAAGGCGCGGCAAGGCTAAGGCACGACAACGCAAGGCTCGGCAATGCACGGAAGGCAAGCAAAGAGGAACGGAAGGCAAGGAAGGCTAGGGAAAGCAGGGAAAGGCAAGGGTAACGGAAGGAACGGCACGGTAAGGGCAAACAAGACTAAGGCACGACAACACAGGGCTAGGCAATGCAGGGCAAGGCAAGGAAATGGTAACGCAAGGCAAGGCACGGTTTGGGGAGGCAAAGCTAATGCACGACAACGCAAGGCTAGGCAGTGCACGGCTAGGCAAGGAAAGAGTAACGGAAGGAAAGGAAGGCAAGGCAAAGCAAGGCAAGGCAAGTGTAACAAAAGGCAAGGCACGGCAAGGGGAAACAAGGCTAAGGAACGGCAACGCACGGCTACGCAATGCACGGCCAGGCAAGGAAAGGGTAACGCAAGGCAAGGCACGGTAAGGCAAGACAAGGCTAATGCACGACAACGCACGGCTAGGCAATGAACGGAAGGCAAGCAAAGAGTAACGGAAGGCAAGGAAGGCAAGGGAAAGCAAGGGAAGGCAAGGGCAACGAAAGGAACGGCACGGTAAGGGGAAACAAAGCTAAGGCACGACAATGCAGGGCTAGGCAATGCACGGCAAGGCAAGGAAAGGGTAACGCAAGGCAAAGCACGGTTAGGCAAGACAAGGCAAATGCACGACAACGCACGGCTAGGCAATGCACGGCAAGGCAAGGAAAGGGTAACTCAAGGCAAGGCACGGTCAGGCGAGGCAAGGCTAAGGCACGACAACGCAAGGCTAGGCAATGCACGGAAGGCAAGCAAAGAGTAACGGAAGGCAAGGAAGGCAAGGGAAAGCAGGGGAAGGCAAGTGTAACGAAAGGAACGGCACGGTAAGGGGAAACAAGGCTAAGGCACGACAACACAGGGCTAGGCAATGCACGGCAAGGCAAGGAAAGGGTAACGCAAGGCAAGGCACGGTTTGGGGAGGAAGGCGAATGCACGACAACGCAAGGCTAGGCAATGCACGGAAGGCAACCAAAGAGTAACGGAAGGCAAGGAAGGCAAGGGAAAGCAAGGCAAGGCAAGGGTAACGGAAGGAACGGCACGGCAAGGGGAAACAAGGCTAAGGCAGGACAACGCAGGGCTAGGCAATACACGGCAAGGCAAGGAAAGGGTAACGCAAGGCAAGGCACGGTCAGGCGAGGCAAGGCTAAGGCACGACAACGCAAGGCTAGGCAATGCACGGCAAGGCAAGGAAAGGGTAACGCAAGGCAAGGCACGGTAAGGCGCGGCTAGGCTAAGGCACGACAACGCAAGGCTAGGCAATAAACGGAAGGCAAGCAAAGAGTAACGGAAGGCAAGGAAGGCAAGGGAAAGCAGGGGAAGGCAAGGGTAACGGAAGGAACGGCACGGTAAGGGGAAACAAGGCTAAGGCACGACAACGCAGGGCTAGCCAATGCACGGCAAGGAAAGGAAAGGGTAACGCCAGGCAAGGCACCGTTACGCGAGGCAAGGCTAAGGCACGACAACGCAAGGCTAGGCAATGCACGGAAGGCAAGCAAAGAGTAACGGAAGGCAAGGAAGGCAAGGGAAAGCAAGGCAAGGCAAGGGTAACGGAAGGAACGGCACGGCAAGGGGAAACAAGGCTAAGGCACGGCAACGCACGGCTAGGCAATGAACGGCAAGGCAAGGAAAGGGTAACGCAAGGCAAGGCACGGTGAGGCGAGGGAAGGCTAAGGCACGACAACGCAAGGCTAGGCAATGCACGGAAGGCAAGCAAAGAGTAACGGAAGGCAAGGAAGGCTAGGGAAAGCAGGGAAAGGCAAGGGTAACGGAAGGAACGGCACGGTAAGGGCAAACAAGACTAAGGCACGACAACACAGGGCTAGGCAATGCAGGGCAAGGCAAGGGAAATGGTAACGCAAGGCAAGGCACGGTTTGGGGAGGCAAAGCTAATGCACGACAACGCAAGGCTAGGCAGTGCACGGCTAGGCAAGGAAAGAGTAACGGAAGGAAAGGAAGGCAAGGCAAAGCAAGGCAAGGCAAGTGTAACAAAAGGCAAGGCACGGCAAGGGGAAACAAGGCTAAGGAACGGCAACGCACGGCTACGCAATGCACGGCCAGGCAAGGAAAGGGTAACGCAAGGCAAGGCACGGTAAGGCAAGACAAGGCTAATGCACGACAACGCACGGCTAGGCAATGCACGGCCAGGCAAGGAAAGGGTAACGCAAGGCAAGGCACGGTGAGGCAAGGCAAGGCAAATGCACGACAACGCACGGCTAGGCAATGCACGGCAAGGCAAGGAAAGGGTAACGCAAGGCAAGGCACGGTCAGGCGAGGCAAGGCTAAGGCACGACACGCAAGGCTAGGCAATGAACGGAAGGCAAGCAAAGAGTAACGGAAGGCAAGGAAGGCAAGGGAAAGCAAGGGAAGGCAAGGGCAACGAAAGGAACGGTACGGTAAGGGGAAACAAAGCTAATGCACGACAATGCAGGGCTAGGCAATGCACGGCAAGGCAAGGAAAGGGTAACGAAAGGAAAGCACGGTGAGGCAAGACAAGGAAATGCACGACAACGCACGGCTAGGCAATGCACGGCAAGGCAAGGAAAGGGTAACTCAAGGCAAGGCACGGTCAGGCGAGGCAAGGCTAAGGCACGACAACGCAAGTCTAGGCAATGCACGGAAGGCAAGCAAAGAGTAACGGAAGGCAAGGAAGGCAAGGGAAAGCAGGGGAAGGCAAGGGTAACGAAAGGAACGGCACGGTAAGGGGAAACAAGGCTAAGGCACGAAAACACAGGGCTATGCAATGCAGGGGCAAGGCAAGGAAAGGGTAACGCAAGGCAAGGCACGGTTTGAGGAGGAAGGCGAATGCACGACATCGCAAGGCTAGGCAATGCACGGAAGGCAAGCAAAGAGTAACGGAAGGCAAGGAAGGCAAGGGAAAGCAAGGCAAGGCAAGGGTAACAGAAGGAACGGCACGGCAAGGGCAAACAAGGCTAAGGCACGGCAACGCACGGCTAGGCAATGCACGGCAAGGCAAGGAAAGGGTAACGCAAGGCAAGGCACGGTGAGGCAAGGCAAGGCTGATGCACGACAACGCACGGCTAGGCAATGCACGGCAAGGCAAGGAAAGGGTAACGCAAGGCAGGGCACGGTCAGGCGAGGCAAGGCTAAGGCACGACAACGCAAGGCTAGGCAATGCACGGCAAGGCAAGGAAAGGGTAACGCAAGGCAAGGCACGGTAAGGCGCGGCAAGGCTAAGGCACGACAACGCAAGGCTAGGCAATAAACGGAAGGCAAGCAAAGAGTAACGGAAGGCAAGGAAGGCAAGGGAAAGCAGGGGAAGGCAAGGGTAACGGAAGGAACGGCACGGTAAGGGGAAACAAGGCTAAGGCACGACAACGCAGGGCTAGCCAATGCACGGCAAGGAAAGGAAAGGGTAACGCAAGGCAAGGCACCGTTACGCGAGGCAAGGCTAAGGCACGACAACGCAAGGCCAGGCAATGCACGGAAGGCAAGCAAAGAGTAACGGAAGGCAAGGGAAAGGGAAAGCAAGGCAAGGCAAGGGTAACGAAAGGAACGGCACGGCAAGGGGAAACAAGGCTAAGGCACGACAACGCACGGCTAGGCAATGCACGGCAAGGCAAGGAAAGGGTAACGCAAGGCAAGGCACGGTCAGGCGAGGCAAGGCTAAGGCACGACAACGCAAGGCTAGGCAATGCACGGAAGGAAAGCAAAGAGTAACGGAAGGCAATGAAAGTAAGGGAAAGCAAAGCAAGGTAAGGGTAACGCAAGGCAAGGCACGGTGAGGCAAGGCAAGGCTGATGCAAGACAATGCACGGCTAGGCAATGCACGGCAAGGCAACGAAAGGGTAACGTAAGGCAAGACACGGTCAGGCGAGGCAAGGCTAAGGCACGACAACGCAAGGCTAGGCAATGCACGGAAGGCAAGCAAAGAGGAACGGAAGGCAAGGAAGGCTAGGGAAAGCAGGGAAAGGCAAGGGTAACGGAAGGAACGGCACGGTAAGGGGAAACAAGGCTAAGGCACGACAACGCAGGGCTAGCCAATGCACGGCAAGGAAAGGAAAGGGTAACGCAAGGCAAGGCACGGTAAGGCGCGGCAAGGCTAAGGAACGACAACGCAAGGCTAGGCAATAAACGGAAGGCAAGCAAAGAGTAACGGAAGGCAAGGAATGCAAGGGAAATCAGGGGAAGGCAAGGGTAACGGAAGGAACGGCACGGTAAGGGGAAACAAGGCTAAGGCACGACAACGCAGGGCTAGCCAATGCACGGCAAGGAAAGGAAAGGGTAACGCAAGGCAAGGCACCGTTACGCGAGGCAAGGCTAAGGCACGACAACGCAAGGCTAGGCAATGCACGGAAGGCAAGCAAAGAGTAACGGAAGGCAAGGAAGGCAAGGGAAAGCAAGGCAAGGCAACGGTAACGGAAGGAACGGCACGGCAAGGGGAAACAAGGCTAAGGCACGGCAACGCACGGCTAGGCAATGCACGGCAAGGCAAGGAAAGGGTAACGCAAGGCAAGGCACGGTCAGGCGAGGCAAGGCTAAGGCACGACAACGCAAGGCTAGGAAATGCACGGAAGGCAAGCAAAGAGGAACGGAAGGCAAGGAAGGCTAGGGAATGCAGGGAAAGGCAAGGGTAACGGAAGGAACGGCACGGTAAGGGCAAACAAGACTAAGGCACGACAACACAGGGCTAGGCAATGCAGGGCAAGGCAAGGAAATGGTAACGCAAGGCAAGGCACGGTTTGGGGAGGCAAAGCTAATGCACGACAACGCAAGGCTAGGCAGTGCACGGCTAGGCAAGGAAAGAGTAACGGAAGGAAAGGAAGGCAAGGCAAAGCAAGGCAAGGCAAGTGTAACAAAAGGCAAGGCACGGCAAGGGGAAACAAGGCTAAGGAACGGCAACGCACGGCTACGCAATGCACGGCCAGGCAAGGAAAGGGTAACGCAAGGCAAGGCACGGTGAGGCAAGACAAGGCAAATGCACGACAACGCACGGCTAGGCAATGCACGGCAAGGCAAGGAAAGGGTAACGCAAGGCAAGGCACGGTCAGGCGAGGCAAGGCTAAGGCACGACAACGCAAGGCTAGGCAATCCACGGAAGGCAAGCAAAGAACAACGGAAGGCAAGGAAGGCTAGGGAAAGCAGGGAAAGGCAAGGGTAACGGAGGGAACGGCACGGTAAGGGCAAACAAGACTAAGGCACGACAACACAGGGCTAGGCAATGCAGGGCAAGGCAAGGAAATGGTAACGCAAGGCAAGGCACGGTTTGGGGAGGCAAAGCTAATGCACGACAACGCAAGGATAGGCAGTGCACGGCTAGGCAAGGAAAGAGTAACGGAAGGAAAGGAAGGCAAGGCAAAGCAAGGCAAGGCAAGTGTAACAAAAGGCAAGGCACGGCAAGGGGAAACAAGGCTAAGGAACGGCAACGCACGGCTATGCAATGCACGGCCAGGCAAGGAAAGGGTAACGCAAGGCAAGGCACGGTAAGGCAAGACAAGGCTAATGCACGACAACGCACGGCTAGGCAATGCACGGCCAGGCAAGGAAAGGGTAACGCAAGGCAAGGCACGGTGAGGGAAGGCAAGGCTAAGGCACGACAACGCAAGGCTAGGCAATAAACGGAAGGCAAGCAAAGAGGAACGGAAGGCAAGGAAGGCTAGGGAAAGCAGGGAAAGGCAAGGGTAACGGAAGGAACGGCACGGTAAGGGCAAACAAGACTAAGGCACGACAACACAGGGCTAGGCAATGCAGGGCAAGGCAAGGAAATGGTAACGCAAGGCAAGGCACGGTTTGGGGAGGCAAAGCTAATGCACGACAACGCAAGGCTAGGCAGTGCACGGCTAGGCAAGGAAAGAGTAACGGAAGGAAAGGAAGGGAAGGCAAAGCAAGGCAAGGCAAGTGTAACAAAAGGCAAGGCACGGCAAGGGGAAACAAGGCTAAGGAACGGCAACGCACGGCTACGCAATGCACGGCCAGGCAAGGAAAGGGTAACGCAAGGCAAGGCACGGTAAGGCAAGACAAGGCTAATGCACGACAACGCACGGCTAGGCAATGAACGGAAGGCAAGCAAAGAGTAACGGAAGGCAAGGAAGGCAAGGGAAAGCAAGGGAAGGCAAGGGCAACGAAAGGAACGGCACGGTAAGGGGAAACAAAGCTAAGGCACGACAATGCAGGGCTAGGCAATGCACGGCAAGGCAAGGAAAGGGTAACGCAAGGCAAAGCACGGTGAGGCAAGACAAGGCAAATGCACGACAACGCACGGCTAGGCAATGCACGGCAAGGCAAGGAAAGGGTAACTCAAGGCAAGGCACGGTCAGGCGAGGCAAGGCTAAGGCACGACAACGCAAGGCTAGGCAATGCACGGAAGGCAAGCAAAGAGTAACGGAAGGCAAGGAAGGCAAGGGAAAGCAGGGGAAGGCAAGTGTAACGAAAGGAACGGCACGGTAAGGGGAAACAAGGCTAAGGCACGACAACACAGGGCTAGGCAATGCAGGGCAAGGCAAGGAAAGGGTAACGCAAGGCAAGGCACGGTTTGGGGAGGAAGGCGAATGCACGACAACGCAAGGCTAGGCAATGCACGGAAGGCAACCAAAGAGTAACGGAAGGCAAGGAAGGCAAGGGAAAGCAAGGCAAGGCAAGGGTAACGGAAGGAACGGCACGGCAAGGGGAAACAAGGCTAAGGCAGGGCAACGCACGGCTAGGCAATACACGGCAAGGCAAGGAAAGGGTAACGCAAGGCAAGGCACGGTCAGGCGAGGCAAGGCTAAGGCACGACAACGCAAGGCTAGGCAATGCACGGCAAGGCAAGGAAAGGGTAACGCAAGGCAAGGCACGGTAAGGCGCCGCTAGGCTAAGGCACGACAACGCAAGGCTAGGCAATAAACGGAAGGCAAGCAAAGAGTAACGGAAGGCAAGGAAGGCAAGGGAAAGCAGGGGAAGGCAAGGGTAACGGAAGGAACGGCACGGTAAGGGGAAACAAGGCTAAGGCACGACAACGCAGGGCTAGCCAATGCACGGCAAGGAAAGGAAAGGGTAACGCCAGGCAAGGCACCGTTACGCGAGGCAAGGCTAAGGCACGACAACGCAAGGCTAGGCAATGCACGGAAGGCAAGCAAAGAGTAACGGAAGGCAAGGAAGGCAAGGGAAAGCAAGGCAAGGCAAGGGTAACGGAAGGAACGGCACGGCAAGGGGAAACAAGGCTAAGGCACGGCAACGCACGGCTAGGCAATGCACGGCAAGGCAAGGAAAGGGTAACGCAAGGCAAGGCACGGTCAGGCGAGGCAAGGCTAAGGCACGACAACGCAAGGCTAGGCAATGCACGTAAGGCAAGCAAAGAGGAACGGAAGGCAAGGAAGGCTAGGGAAAGCAGGGAAAGGCAAGGGTAACGGAAGGAACGGCACGGTAAGGGCAAACAAGACTAAGGCACGACAACACAGGGCTAGGCAATGCAGGGCAAGGCAAGGAAATGGTAACGCAAGGCAAGGCACGGTTTGGGGAGGCAAAGCTAATGCACGACAACGCAAGGCTAGGCAAGGAAAGAGTAACGGAAGGAAAGGAAGGCAAGGCAAAGCAAGGCAAGGCAAGTGTAACAAAAGGCAAGGCACGGCAAGGGGAAACAAGGCTAAGGAACGGCAACGCACGGCTACGCAATGCACGGCCAGGCAAGGAAAGGGTAACGCAAGGCAAGGCACGGTAAGGCAAGGGCTAAGCACGACAACGCACGGCTAGGCAATGCACGGCCACAAGGAAAGGGTAACGCAAGGCAAGGCACGGTAGGCAAGGCACGGCAATGCACGACAACGCACGGCTAGGCAATGCACGGCAAGGCAAGGAAAGGGTAACGCAAGGCAAGGCGGTAAGGTAAGGCACGACCACGCAGGGCTAGGTAACGGAAGGCAAGGAAGGCAAGGGAAAGCAAGGGAAGGCAAGGGCAACGAAAGGAACGGTACGGTAAGGGGAAACAAAGCTAATGCACGACAATGCAGGGCTAGGCAATGCACGGCAAGGCAAGGAAAGGGTAACGAAAGGCAAAGCACGGTGAGGCAAGACAAGGCAAATGCACGACAACGCACGGCTAGGCAATGCACGGCAAGGCAAGGAAAGGGTAACTCAAGGCAAGGCACGGTCAGGCGAGGCAAGGCTAAGGCACGACAACGCAAGGCTAGGCAATGCACGGAAGGCAAGCAAAGAGTAACGGAAGGCAAGGAAGGCAAGGGAAAGCAGGGGAAGGCAAGGGTAACGAAAGGAACGGCACGGTAAGGGGAAACAAGGCTAAGGCACGAAAACACAGGGCTATGCAATGCAGGGCAAGGCAAGGAAAGGGTAACGCAAGGCAAGGCACGGTTTGAGGAGGAAGGCGAATGCACGACATCGCAAGGCTAGGCAATGCACGGAAGGCAAGCAAAGAGTAACGGAAGGCAAGGAAGGCAAGGGAAAGCAAGGCAAGGCAAGGGTAACAGAAGGAACGGCACGGCAAGGGCAAACAAGGCTAAGGCACGGCAACGCACGGCTAGGCAATGCACGGCAAGGCAAGGAAAGGGTAACGCAAGGCAAGGCACGGTGAGGCAAGGCAA
Source organism: Macrotis lagotis (assembly GCF_037893015.1). Classification (NCBI taxonomy): domain Eukaryota; kingdom Metazoa; phylum Chordata; class Mammalia; order Peramelemorphia; family Peramelidae; genus Macrotis; species Macrotis lagotis. The sequence goes on along the minus strand of NW_027422180.1, from coordinate 209,631 downwards.
GGCTGATGCACGACAACGCACGGCTAGGCAATGCACGGCAAGGCAAGGAAAGGGTAACGCAAGGCAGGGCACGGTCAGGCGAGGCAAGGCTAAGGCACGACAACGCAAGGCTAGGCAATGCACGGCAAGGCAAGGAAAGGGTAACGCAAGGCAAGGCACGGTAAGGCGCGGCAAGGCTAAGGCACGACAACGCAAGGCTAGGCAATAAACGGAAGGCAAGCAAAGAGTAACGGAAGGCAAGGAAGGCAAGGGAAAGCAGGGGAAGGCAAGGGTAACGGAAGGAACGGCACGGTAAGGGGAAACAAGGCTAAGGCACGACAACGCAGGGCTAGCCAATGCACGGCAAGGAAAGGAAAGGGTAACGCAAGGCAAGGCACCGTTACGCGAGGCAAGGCTAAGGCACGACAACGCAAGGCTAGGCAATGCACGGAAGGCAAGCAAAGAGTAACGGAAGGCAAGGAAGGCAAGGGAAAGCAAGGCAAGGCAAGGGTAACGGAAGGAACGGCACGGCAAGGGGAAACAAGGCTAAGGCACGGCAACGCACGGCTAGGCAATGCACGGCAAGGCAAGGAAAGGGTAACGCAAGGCAAGGCACTGTCAGGCGAGGCAAGGTTAAGGCACGACAACGCAAGGCTAGGCAATGCACGGAAGGCAAGCAAAGAGTAACGGAAGGCAAGGAAGGCAAGGGAAAGCAAGGCAAGGCAAGGGTAACGCAAGGCAAGGCACGGTGAGGGGAAACAAGGCTAAGGCACGACAACGCACGGCTAGGCAATGCACGGCAAGGCAAGGAAAGGGTAACGCAAGGCAAGGCACGGTCAGGCGAGGCAAGGCTAATGCACGACAACGCAAGGCTAGGCAATGCACGGAAGGCAAGCAAAGAGGAACGGAAGGCAAGGAAGGCTAGGGAAAGCAGGGAAAGGCAAGGGTAACGGAAGGAACGGCAAGGGAAAGCAAGGGAAGGCAAGGGTAACGGAAGGAACGGCACGGTAAGGGGAAACAAGGCTAAGGCACGACAACGCAGGGCTAGCCAATGCACGGCCAGGCAAGGAAAGGGTAACGCAAGGCAAGGCACGGTCAGGCGAGGCAAGGCTAAGGCACGACAACGCAAGGCTAGGCAATGCACGGAAGGCAAGCAAAGAGGAACGGAAGGCAAGGAAGGCTAGGGAAAGCAGGGGAAGGCAAGGGTAACGGAAGGAACGGCACGGTAAGGGCAAACAAGACTAAGGCACGACAACACAGGGCTAGGCAATGCACGGCAAGGCAAGGAAAGGGTAACGCAAGGCAAGGCACGGTTTGGGGAGGCAAAGCTAATGCACGACAACGCAAGGCTAGGCAGTGCACGGCTAGGCAAGGAAAGAGTAACGGAAGGAAAGGAAGGCAAGGCAAAGCAAGGCAAGGCAAGTGTAACAAAAGGCAAGGCACGGCAAGGGGAAACAAGGCTAAGGAACGGCAACGCACGGCTATGCAATGCACGGCCAGGCAAGGAAAGGGTAACGCAAGGCAAGGCACGGTAAGGCAAGACAAGGCTAATGCACGACAACGCACGGCTAGGCAATGCACGGCCAGGCAAGGAAAGGGTAACGCAAGGCAAGGCACGGTAGGGAAGGCAAGGCAAATGCACGACAACGCACGGCTAGGCAATGCACGGCAAGGCAAGGAAAGGGTAACGCAAGGCAAGGCACGGTGAGGCAAGACAAGGCAAATGCACGACAACGCACGGCTAGGCAATGCACGGCAAGGCAAGGAAAGGGTAACGCAAGGCAAGGCACGGTCAGGCGAGGCAAGGCTAAGGCACGACAACGCAAGGCTAGGCAATGAACGGAAGGCAAGCAAAGAATAACGGAAGGCAAGGAAGGCTAGGGAAAGCAGGGAAGGCAAGGGTAACGGAAGGAACGGCACGGTAAGGGGAAACAAGGCTAAGGCACGACAACACAGGGCTAGGCAATGCAGGGCAAGGCAAGGAAAGGGTAACGCAAGGCACGGTTTGGGGAGGCAAGGCGAGGCTAATGCACGACAACGCAAGGCTAGGCAATGCACGGAAGGCAAGCAAAGAGTAACGGAAGGCAAGGAAGGCAAGGGAAAGCAAGGGAAGGCAAGTGTAACGAAAGGAACGGCACGGTAAGGGGAAACAAGGCTAAGGCACGGCAACACAGGGCTAGGCAATGCAGGGCAAGGCAAGGAAAGGGTAACGCAAGGCAAGGCACGGTTTGGGGAGGAAGGCGAATGCACGACAACGCAAGGCTAGGCAATGCACGGAAGGCAAGCAAAGAGTAACGGAAGGCAAGGAAGGCAAGGGAAAGCAAGGCAAGGCAAGGGTAACGGAAGGAACGGCACGGCAAGGGGAAACAAGGCTAAGGCACGGCAACGCACGGCTAGGCAATACACGGCAAGGCAAGGAAAGGGTAACGCAAGGCAAGGCACGGTCAGGCGAGGCAAGGCTGAGGCACGACAACGCAAGGCTAGGCAATGCACGGCAAGGCAAGGAAAGGGTAACGCAAGGCAAGGCACGGTAAGGCGCGGCAAGGCTAAGGCACGACAACGCAAGGCTAGGCAATAAACGGAAGGCAAGCAAAGAGTAACGGAAGGCAAGGAAGGCAAGGGAAAGCAGGGGAAGGCAAGGGTAACGGAAGGAACGGCACGGTAAGGGGAAACAAGGCTAAGGCACGACAACGCAGGGCTAGCCAATGCACGGCAAGGAAAGGAAAGGGTAACGCCAGGCAAGGCACCGTTACGGCGAGGCAAGGCTAAGGCACGACAACGCAAGGCTAGGCAATGCACGGAAGGCAAGCAAAGAGGAACGGAAGGCAAGGAAGGCTAGGGAAAGCAGGGAAAGGCAAGGGTAACGGAAGGAACGGCACGGTAAGGGCAAACAAGACTAAGGCACGACAACACAGGGCTAGGCAATGCAGGGCAAGGCAAGGAAATGGTAACGCAAGGCAAGGCACGGTTTGGGGAGGCAAAGCTAATGCACGACAACGCAAGGCTAGGCAGTGCACGGCTAGGCAAGGAAAGAGTAACGGAAGGAAAGGAAGGCAAGGCAAAGCAAGGCAAGGCAAGTGTAACAAAAGGCAAGGCACGGCAAGGGGAAACAAGGCTAAGGAACGGCAACGCACGGCTACGCAATGCACGGCCAGGCAAGGAAAGGGTAACGCAAGGCAAGGCACGGTAAGGCAAGACAAGGCTAATGCACGACAACGCACGGCTAGGCAATGCACGGCCAGGCAAGGAAAGGGTAACGCAAGGCAAGGCACGGTGAGGCAAGGCAAGGCAAATGCACGACAACGCACGGCTAGGCAATGCACGGCAAGGCAAGGAAAGGGTAACGCAAGGCAAGGCACGGTCAGGCGAGGCAAGGCTAAGGCACGACAACGCAAGGCTAGGCAATGAACGGAAGGCAAGCAAAGAGTAACGGAAGGCAAGGAAGGCAAGGGAAAGCAAGGGAAGGCAAGGGCAACGAAAGGAACGGCACGGTAAGGGGAAACAAAGCTAAGGCACGACAATGCAGGGCTAGGCAATGCACGGCAAGGCAAGGAAAGGGTAACGAAAGGCAAAGCACGGTGAGGCAAGACAAGGCAAATGCACGACAACGCACGGCTAGGCAATGCACGGCAAGGCAAGGAAAGGGTAACTCAAGGCAAGGCACGGTCAGGCGAGGCAAGGCTAAGGCACGACAACGCAAGTCTAGGCAATGCACGGAAGGCAAGCAAAGAGTAACGGAAGGCAAGGAAGGCAAGGGAAAGCAGGGGAAGGCAAGGGTAACGAAAGGAACGGCACGGTAAGGGGAAACAAGGCTAAGGCACGACAACACAGGGCTAGGCAATGCAGGGCAAGGCAAGGAAAGGGTAACGCAAGGCAAGGCACGGTTTGAGGAGGAAGGCGAATGCACGACAACGCAAGGCTAGGCAATGCACGGAAGGCAAGCAAAGAGTAACGGAAGGCAAGGAAGGCAAGGGAAAGCAAGGCAAGGCAAGGGTAACAGAAGGAACGGCACGGCAAGGGCAAACAAGGCTAAGGCACGGCAACGCACGGCTAGGCAATGCACGGCAAGGCAAGGAAAGGGTAACGCAAGGCAAGGCACGGTGAGGCGCGGCAAGGCTAAGGAAAGCCAACGCAAGGCTAGGCAATGCACGGAAGGCAAGCAAAGAGTAACGGAAGGCAAGGAAGGCAAGGGAAAGCAGGGGAAGGCAAGGGTAACGGAAGGAACGGCACGGTAAGGCAAACAAGGCTAAGGCACGACAACGCAGGGCTAGGCAATGCACGGCAAGGCAAGGAAAGGGTAACGCAAGGCAAGGCACGGTACGCGGCGAGGCAAGGCTAAGGCACGACAACGCAAGGCTAGGCAATGCACGGAAGGCAAGCAAAGAGTAACGGAAGGCAAGGAAGGCAAGGGAAAGCAAGGCAAGGCAAGGGTAACGAAAGGCAACGGCACGGCAAGGGGAAACAAGGCTAAGGCACGGCAACGCACGGCTAGGCAATGCACGGCAAGGCAAGGAAAGGGTAACGCAAGGCAAGGCACTGTCAGGCGAGGCAAGGCTAAGGCACGACAACGCAAGGCTAGGCAATGCACGGAAGGAAAGCAAAGAGTAACGGAAGGCAATGAAAGTAAGGGAAAGCAAAGCAAGGTAAGGGTAACGCAAGGCAAGGCACGGTCAGGCAAGGCAAGGCTAAGGCACGACAACGCACGGCTAGGCAATGCACGGCCAGGCAAGGAAAGGGTAACGCAAGGCAAGGCACGGTCAGGCGAGGCAAGGCTAAGGCACGACAACGCAAGGCTAGGCAATGCACGGAAGGCAAGCAAAGAGTAACGGAAGGCAAGGAAGGCAAGGGAAAGCAGGGGAAGGCAAGGGTAACGGAAGGAACGGCACGGTAAGGGGAAACAAGGCTAAGGCACGACAACGCAGGGCTAGCCAATGCACGGCAAGGAAAGGAAAGGGTAACGCAAGGCAAGGCACCGTTACGCGAGGCAAGGCTAAGGCACGACAACGCAAGGCTAGGCAATGCACGGAAGGCAAGCAAAGAGTAACGGAAGGCAAGGAAGGCAAGGGAAAGCAAGGCAAGGCAAGGGTAACGGAAGGAACGGCACGGCAAGGGGAAACAAGGCTAAGGCACGGCAACGCACGGCTAGGCAATGCACGGCAAGGCAATTAAAGGGTAACGCAAGGCAAATCACTGTCAGGCGAGGCAAGGCTAAGACACGACAACGCAAGGCTAGGCAATGCACGGAAGGAAAGCAAAGAGTAACGGAAAGCAATGAAAGTAAGGGAAAGCAAAGCAAGGTAAGGGTAACGCAAGGCAAGGCACGGTAAGGCAAGACAAGGGTAATGCACGACAACGCACGGCTAGGCAATTCACGGCAAGGCAAGGAAAGGGTAACGCAAGGGAAGGCACGGTCTTGCGAGGCAAGGCTAAGGCACGACAACGCAAGGCTAGGCAATGCACGGAAGGAAAGCAAAGAGTAACGGAAGGCAATGAAAGTAAGGGAAAGCAAAGCAAGGTAAGGGTAACGCAAGGCAAGGCACGGTAAGGCAAGACAAGGCTAATGCACGACAACGCACGGCTAGGCAATGCACGGCCAGGCAAGGAAAGGGTAACGCAAGGCAAGGCACGGTGAGGGAAGGCAAGGAAAATGCACGACAACGCACGGCTAGGCAATGCACGGCAAGGCAAGGGAAGGGTGACGCAAGGCAAGGCACGGTCAGGCGAGGCAAGGCTAAGGCACGACAACGCAAGGCTAGGCAATGAACGGAAGGCAAGCAAAGAGGAACGGAAGGCAAGGAAGGCAAGGGAAAGCAAGGGAAGTCAAGGGCAACGAAAGGAACGGCACGGTAAGGGGAAACAAAGCTAAGGCACGACAATGCAGGGCTAGGCAATGCACGGCAAGGCAAGGAAAGGGTAACGCAAGGCAAAGCACGGTGAGGCAAGACAAGGCAAATGCACGACAACGCACGGCTAGGCAATGCACGGCAAGGCAAGGAAAGGGTAACTCAAGGCAAGGCACGGTCAGGCGAGGCAAAGCTAAGGCACGACAACGCAAGGCTAGGCAATGCACGGAAGGCAAGCAAAGAGTAACGGAAGGCAAGGAAGGCAAGGGAAAGCAGGGGAAGGCAAGTGTAACGAAAGGAACGGCACGGTAAGGGGAAACAAGGCTAAGGCACGACAACACAGGGCTAGGCAATGCAGGGCAAGGCAAGGAAAGGGTAACGCAAGGCAAGGCACGGTTTGGGGAGGAAGGCGAATGCACGACAACGCAAGGCTAGGCAATGCACGGAAGGCAAGCAAAGAGTAACGGAAGGCAAGGAAGGCAAGGGAAAGCAAGGCAAGGCAAGGGTAACGGAAGGAACGGCACGGCAAGGGGAAACAAGGCTAAGGCACGGCAACGCACGGCTAGGCAATACACGGCAAGGCAAGGAAAGGGTAACGCAAGGCAAGGCACGGTCAGGCGAGGCAAGGCTGAGGCACGACAACGCAAGGCTAGGCAATGCACGGTAAGACATCGAAAGGCTAACGGAAGGCATGGCACAGCAAGGCGCGGCAAGGCTAAGGCACGACAACGCAAGGCTAGGCAATGCACGGAAGGCAAGCAAAGAGGAACGGAAGGCAAGGAAGGCTAGGGAAAGCAGGGAAAGGCAAGGGTAACGGAAGGAACGGCACGGTAAGGGCAAACAAGACTAAGGCACGACAACACAGGGCTAGGCAATGCAGGGCAAGGCAAGGAAATGGTAACGCAAGGCAAGGCACGGTTTGGGGAGGCAAAGCTAATGCACGACAACGCAAGGCTAGGCAGTGCACGGCTAGGCAAGGAAAGAGTAACGGAAGGAAAGGAAGGCAAGGCAAAGCAAGGCAAGGCAAGTGTAACAAAAGGCAAGGGACGGCAAGGGGAAACAAGGCTAAGGAACGGCAACGCACGGCTACGCAATGCACGGCCAGGCAAGGAAAGGGTAACGCAAGGCAAGGCACGGTAAGGCAAGACAAGGCTAATGCACGACAACGCACGGCTAGGCAATGCACGGCCAGGCAAGGAAAGGGTAACGCAAGGCAAGGCACGGTGAGGCAAGGCAAGGCAAATGCACGACAACGCACGGCTAGGCAATGCACGGCAAGGCAAGGAAAGGGTAACGCAAGGCAAGGCACGGTCAGGCGAGGCAAGGCTAAGGCACGACAACGCAAGGCTAGGCAATGAACGGAAGGCAAGCAAAGAGTAACGGAAGGCAAGGAAGGCAAGGGAAAGCAAGGGAAGGCAAGGGCAACGAAAGGAACGGCACGGTAAGGGGAAACAAAGCTAAGGCACGACAATGCAGGGCTAGGCAATGCACGGCAAGGCAAGGAAAGGGTAACGAAAGGCAAAGCACGGTGAGGCAAGACAAGGCAAATGCACGACAACGCACGGCTAGGCAATGCACGGCAAGGCAAGGAAAGGGTAACTCAAGGCAAGGCACGGTCAGGCGAGGCAAGGCTAAGGCACGACAACGCAAGTCTAGGCAATGCACGGAAGGCAAGCAAAGAGTAACGGAAGGCAAGGAAGGCAAGGGAAAGCAGGGGAAGGCAAGGGTAACGAAAGGAACGGCACGGTAAGGGGAAACAAGGCTAAGGCACGAAAACACAGGGCTAGGCAATGCAGGGCAAGGCAAGGAAATGGTAACGCAAGGCAAGGCACGGTTTGGGGAGGCAAAGCTAATGCACGACAACGCAAGGCTAGGCAGTGCACGGCTAGGCAAGGAAAGAGTAACGGAAGGAAAGGAAGGCAAGGCAAAGCAAGGCAAGGCAAGTGTAACAAAAGGCAAGGCACGGCAAGGGGAAACAAGGCTAAGGAACGGCAACGCACGGCTACGCAATGCACGGCCAGGCAAGGAAAGGGTAACGCAAGGCAAGGCACGGTAAGGCAAGACAAGGCTAATGCACGACAACGCACGGCTAGGCAATGCACGGCCAGGCAAGGAAAGGGTAACGCAAGGCAAGGCACGGTCAGGCGAGGCAAGGCTAAGGCACGACAACGCAAGGCTAGGCAATGAACGGAAGGCAAGCAAAGAGTAACGGAAGGCAAGGAAGGCAAGGGAAAGCAAGGGAAGGCAAGGGCAACGAAAGGAACGGCACGGTAAGGGGAAACAAAGCTAAGGCAGGACAATGCAGGGCTAGGCAATGCAGGGCAAGGCAAGGAAAGGGTAACGCAAGGCAAGGCACGGTTTGGGGAGGAAGGCGAATGCACGACAACGGAAGGCTAGGCAATGCACGGAAGGCAAGCAAAGAGTAACGGAATGCAAGGAAGGCAAGGGAAAGCGAGGGAAGGCAAGGGTAACGGAAGGAACGGTACGGCAAGGGGAAACAAGGCTAAGGCACGACAACGCACGGCTAGGCAATACACGGCAAGGCAAGGACAGGGTAACGCAAGGCAAGGCACGGTCAGGCAAGGCAAGGCTGAGGCACGACAACGCAAGGCTAGGCAATGCACGGTAAGACATCGAAAGGCTAACGGAAGGCATGGCACAGCAAGGCACGGCAAGGCTAAGGCACGACAACGCAAGGCTAGGCAATAAACGGAAGGCAAGCAAAGAGTAACGGAAGGCAAGGAAGGCAAGGGAAAGCAGGGGAAGGCAAGGGTAACGGAAGGAACGGCACGGTAAGGGGAAACAAGGCTAAGGCACGACAACGCAGGGCTAGCCAATGCACGGCAAGGAAAGGAAAGCTTAACGCCAGGCAAGGCACCGTTACGCGAGGCAAGGCTAAGGCACGACAACGCAAGGCTAGGCAATGCACGGAAGGCAAGCAAAGAGTAACGGAAGGCAAGGAAGGCAAGGGAAAGCAAGGCAAGGCAACGGTAACGGAAGGAACGGCACGGCAAGGGGAAACAAGGCTAAGGCACGGCAACGCACGGCTAGGCAATGCACGGCAAGGCAAGGAAAGGTTAACGCAAGGCAAGGCACTGTCAGGCGAGGCAAGGGTAAGGCACGACAACGCAAGGCTAGGCAGTGCACGGAAGGCAAGCAAAGAGGAACGGAAGGCAAGGAAGGCTAGGGAATGCAGGGAAAGGCAAGGGTAACGGAAGGAACGGCACGGTAAGGGCAAACAAGACTAAGGCACGACAACACAGGGCTAGGCAATGCAGGGCAAGGCAAGGAAATGGTAACGCAAGGCAAGGCACGGTTTGGGGAGGCAAAGCTAATGCACGACAACGCAAGGCTAGGCAGTGCACGGCTAGGCAAGGAAAGAGTAACGGAAGGAAAGGAAGGCAAGGCAAAGCAAGGCAAGGCAAGTGTAACAAAAGGCAAGGCACGGCAAGGGGAAACAAGGCTAAGGAACGGCAACGCACGGCTACGCAATGCACGGCCAGGCAAGGAAAGGGTAACGCAAGGCAAGGCACGGTAAGGCAAGACAAGGCTAATGCACGACAACGCACGGCTAGGCAATGCACGGCCAGGCAAGGAAAGGGTAACGCAAGGCAAGGCACGGTGAGGCAAGGCAAGGCAAATGCACGACAACGCACGGCTGGGCAATGCACGGCAAGGCAAGGAAAGGGTAACGCAAGGCAAGGCACGGTCAGGCAAGGCAAGGCTGAGGCACGACAACGCAAGGCTAGGCAATGCACGGAAGGCAAGCAAAGAGTAACGGAAGGCAAGGAAGGCAAGGGAAAGCAAGGGAAGGCAAGGGCAACGAAAGGAACGGCACGGTAAGGGGAAACAAAGCTAAGGCAGGACAATGCAGGGCTAGGCAATGCACGGCAAGGCAAGGAAAGGGTAACGCAAGGCAAAGCACGGTGAGGCAAGACAAGGCAAATGCACGACAACGCACGGCTAGGCAATGCACGGCAAGGCAAGGAAAGGGTAACACAAGGCAAGGCACGGTAAGGCGCGGCAAGGCTAAGGCACGACAACGCAAGGCTAGGCAATAAACGGAAGGCAAGCAAAGAGTAACGGAAGGCAAGGAAGGCAAGGGAAAGCAGGGGAAGGCAAGGGTAACGGAAGGAACGGCACGGTAAGGGGAAACAAGGCTAAGGCACGACAACGCAGGGCTAGCCAATGCACGGCAAGGAAAGGAAAGGGTAACGCAAGGCAAGGCACCGTTACGCGAGGCAAGGCTAAGGCACGACAACGCAAGGCTAGGCAATGCACGGAAGGCAAGCAAAGAGTAACGGAAGGCAAGGAAGGCAAGGGAAAGCAAGGCAAGGCAAGGGTAACGGAAGGAACGGCACGGCAAGGGGAAACAAGGCTAAGGCACGGCAACGCACGGCTAGGCAATGCACGGCAAGGCAAGGAAAGGGTAACGCAAGGCAAATCACTGTCAGGCGAGGCAAGGCTAAGACACGACAACGCAAGGCTAGGCAATGCACGGAAGGAAAGCAAAGAGTAACGGAAAGCAATGAAAGTAAGGGAAAGCAAAGCAAGGTAAGGGTAACGCAAGGCAAGGCACGGTAAGGCAAGACAAGGCTAATGCACGACAACGCACGGCTAGGCAATTCACGGCAAGGCAAGGAAAGGGTAACGCAAGGCAAGGCACGGTCTTGCGAGGCAAGGCTAAGGCACGACAACGCAAGGCTAGGCAATGCACGGAAGGAAAGCAAAGAGTAACGGAAGGCAATGAAAGTAAGGGAAAGCAAAGCAAGGTAAGGGTAACGCAAGGCAAGGCACGGTGAGGCAAGGCAAGGCTGATGCACGACAATGCACGGCTAGGCAATGCACGGCCAGGCAAGGAAAGGGTAACGCAAGGCAAGGCACGGTCAGGCGAGGCAAGGCTAAGGCACGACAACGCAAGGCTAGGCAATGCACGGAAGGCAAGCAAAGAGGAACGGAAGGCAAGGAAGGATAGGGAAAGCAGGGAAAGGCAAGGGTAACGGAAGGAACGGCACGGTAAGGGGAAACAAGGCTAAGGCACGACAACGCAGGGCTAGCCAATGCACGGCAAGGAAAGGAAAGGGTAACGCAAGGCAAGGCACGGTAAGGCGCGGCAAGGCTAAGGCACGACAACGCAAGGCTAGGCAATAAACGGAAGGCAAGCAAAGAGTAACGGAAGGCAAGGAAGGCAAGGGAAATCAGGGGAAGGCAAGGGTAACGGAAGGAACGGCACGGTAAGGGGAAACAAGGCTAAGGCACGACAACGCAGGGCTAGCCAATGCACGGCAAGGAAAGGAAAGGGTAACGCAAGGCAAGGCACCGATACGCGAGGCAAGGCTAAGGCACGACAACGCAAGGCTAGGCAATGCACGGAAGGCAAGCAAAGAGTAACGGAAGGCAAGGAAGGCAAGGGAAAGCAAGGCAAGGCAACGGTAACGGAAGGAACGGCACGGCAAGGGGAAACAAGGCTAAGGCACGGCAACGCACGGCTAGGCAATGCACGGCAAGGCAAGGAAAGGGTAACGCAAGGCAAGGCACTGTCAGGCGAGGCAAGGGTAAGGCACGACAACGCAAGGCTAGGCAATGCACGGAAGGCAAGCAAAGAGGAACGGAAGGCAAGGAAGGCTAGGGAATGCAGGGAAAGGCAAGGGTAACGGAAGGAACGGCACGGTAAGGGCAAACAAGACTAAGGCACGACAACACAGGGCTAGGCAATGCAGGGCAAGGCAAGGAAATGGTAACGCAAGGCAAGGCACGGTTTGGGGAGGCAAAGCTAATGCACGACAACGCAAGGCTAGGCAGTGCACGGCTAGGCAAGGAAAGAGTAACGGAAGGAAAGGAAGGCAAGGCAAAGCAAGGCAAGGCAAGTGTAACAAAAGGCAAGGCACGGCAAGGGGAAACAAGGCTAAGGAACGGCAACGCACGGCTACGCAATGCACGGCCAGGCAAGGAAAGGGTAACGCAAGGCAAGGCACGGTAAGGCAAGACAAGGCTAATGCACGACAACGCACGGCTAGGCAATGCACGGCCAGGCAAGGAAAGGGTAACGCAAGGCAAGGCACTGTCAGGCGAGGCAAGGCTAAGGCACGACAACGCAAGGCTAGGCAATGCACGGAAGGCAAGCAAAGAGGAACGGAAGGCAAGGAAGGCTAGGGAAAGCAGGGAAGGCAAGGGTAACGGAAGGAACGGCACGGTAAGGGCAAACAAGACTAAGGCACGACAACACAGGGCTAGGCAATGCAGGGCAACGCAAGGAAATGGTAACGCAAGGCAAGGCACGGTTTGGGGAGGCAAAGCTAATGCACGACAACGCAAGGCTAGGCAGTGCACGGCTAGGCAAGGAAAGAGTAACGGAAGGAAAGGAAGGCAAGGCAAAGCAAGGCAAGGCAAGTGTAACAAAAGGCAAGGCACGGCAAGGGGAAACAAGGCTAAGGAACGGCAACGCACGGCTACGCAATGCACGGCCAGGCAAGGAAAGGGTTTACGCAAGGCAAGGCACGGTAAGGCAAGACAAGGCTAATGCACGACAACGCACGGCTAGGCAATGCACGGCCAGGCAAGGAAAGGGTAACGCAAGGCAAGGCACGGTGAGGCAAGGCAAGGCAAATGCACGACAACGCACGGCTAGGCAATGCACGGCAAGGCAAGGAAAGGGTAACGCAAGGCAAGGCACGGTCAGGCGAGGCAAGGCTAAGGCACGACAACGCAAGGCTAGGCAATGAACGGAAGGCAAGCAAAGAATAACGGAAGGCAAGGAAGGCTAGGGAAAGCAGAGAAAGGCAAGGGTAACGGAAGGAACTTCACGGTAAGGGCAAACAAGACTAAGGCACGACAACACAGGGCTAGGCAATGCAGGGCAAGGCAAGGAAATGGTAACGCAACGCAAGGCACGGTTTGGGGAGGCAAAGCTAATGCACGACAACGCAAGGCTAGGCAGTGCACGGCTAGGCAAGGAAAGAGTAACGGAAGGAAAGGAAGGCAAGGCAAAGCAAGGCAAGGCAAGTGTAACAAAAGGCAAGGCACGGCAAGGGGAAACAAGGCTAAGGAACGGCAACGCACGGCTATGCAATGCAGGGCAAGGCAAGGAAAGGGTAACGCAAGGCAAGGCACGGTTTGGGGAGGAAGGCGAATGCACGACATCGCAAGGCTAGGCAATGCACGGAAGGCAAGCAAAGAGTAACGGAAGGCAAGGAAGGCAAGGGAAAGCAAGGCAAGGCAAGGGTAACGGAAGGAACGGCACGGCAAGGGGAAACAAGGCTAAGGCACGGCAACGCACGGCTAGGCAATACACGGCAAGGCAAGGAAAGGGTAACGCAAGGCAAGGCACGGTCAGGCGAGGCAAGGCTGAGGCACGACAACGCAAGGCTAGGCAATGCACGGCAAGGCAAGGAAAGGGTAACGCAAGGCAAGGCACGGTAAGGCGCGGCAAGGCTAAGGCACGACAACGCAAGGCTAGGCAATAAACGGAAGGCAAGCAAAGAGTAACGGAAGGCAAGGAAGGCAAGGGAAAGCAGGGGAAGGCAAGGGTAACGGAAGGAACGGCACGGTAAGGGGAAACAAGGCTAAGGCACGACAACGCAGGGCTAGCCAATGCACGGCAAGGAAAGGAAAGGGTAACGCCAGGCAAGGCACCGTTACGCGAGGCAAGGCTAAGGCACGACAACGCAAGGCTAGGCAATGCACGCAAGGCAAGCAAAGAGGAACGGAAGGCAAGGAAGGCTAGGGAAAGCAGGGAAAGGCAAGGGTAACGGAAGGAACGGCACGGTAAGGGCAAACAAGACTAAGGCACGACAACACAGGGCTAGGCAATGCAGGGCAAGGCAAGGAAATGGTAACGCAAGGCAAGGCACGGTTTGGGGAGGCAAAGCTAATGCACGACAACGCAAGGCTAGGCAGTGCACGGCTAGGCAAGGAAAGAGTAACGGAAGGAAAGGAAGGCAAGGCAAAGCAAGGCAAGGCAAGTGTAACAAAAGGCAAGGCACGGCAAGGGGAAACAAGGCTAAGGAACGGCAACGCACGGCTACGCAATGCACGGCCAGGCAAGGAAAGGGTAACGCAAGGCAAGGCACGGTAAGGCAAGACAAGGCTAATGCACGACAACGCACGGCTAGGCAATGCACGGCCACGCAAGGAAAGGGTAACGCAAGGCAAGGCACGGTGAGGCAAGGCAAGGCTAATGCACGACAACGCACGGCTAGGCAATAAACGGAAGGCAAGCAAAGAGTAACGGAAGGCAAGGAAGGCAAGGGAAAGCAGGGGAAGGCAAGGGTAACGGAAGGAACGGCACGGTAAAGGGAAACAAGGCTAAGGCACGACAACGCAGGGCTAGCCAATGCACGGCAAGGAAAGGAAAGGGTAACGCAAGGCAAGGCACCGTTACGCGAGGCAAGGCTAAGGCACGACAACGCAAGGCCAGGCAATGCACGGAAGGCAAGCAAAGAGTAACGGAAGGCAAGGAAGGCAAGGGAAAGCAAGGCAAGGCAAGGGTAACGAAAGGAACGGCACGGTAAGGGGAAACAAGGCTAAGGCACGACAACGCACGGCTAGGCAATACACGGCAAGGCAAGGAAAGGGTAACGCAAGGCAAGGCACTGTCAGGCGAGGCAAGGCTAAGGCACGACAACGCAAGGCTAGGCAATGCACGGAAGGAAAGCAAAGAGTAACGGAAGGCAATGAAAGTAAGGGAAAGCAAAGCAAGGTAAGGGTAACGCAAGGCAAGGCACGGTGAGGCAAGGCAAGGCTGATGCACGACAACGCACGGCTAGGCAATGCACGGCCAGGCAAGGAAATGGTAACGCAAGGCAAGGCACGGTCAGGCGAGGCAAGGCTAAGGCACGACAACGCAAGGCTAGGCAATGCACGGAAGGCAAGCAAAGAGTAACGGAAGGCAAGGAAGGCAAGGGAAAGCAGGGGAAGGCAAGGGTAACGGAAGGAACGGCACGGTAAGGGGAAACAAGGCTAAGGCACGACAACGCAGGGCTAGCCAATGCACGGCAAGGAAAGGAAAGGGTAACGCAAGGCAAGGCACCGTTACGCGAGGCAAGGCTAAGGCACGACAACGCAAGGCTAGGCAATGCACGGAAGGCAAGCAAAGAGTAACGGAAGGCAAGGAAGGCAAGGGAAAGCAAGGCAAGGCAAGGGTAACGGAAGGAACGGCACGGCAAGGGGAAACAAGGCTAAGGCACGGCAACGCACGGCTAGGCAATGCACGGCAAGGCAATTAAAGGGTAACGCAAGGCAAATCACTGTCAGGCGAGGCAAGGCTAAGACACGACAACGCAAGGCTAGGCAATGCACGGAAGGAAAGCAAAGAGTAACGGAAAGCAATGAAAGTAAGGGAAAGCAAAGCAAGGTAAGGGTAACGCAAGGCAAGGCACGGTAAGGCAAGACAAGGGTAATGCACGACAACGCACGGCTAGGCAATTCACGGCAAGGCAAGGAAAGGGTAACGCAAGGGAAGGCACGGTCTTGCGAGGCAAGGCTAAGGCACGACAACGCAAGGCTAGGCAATGCACGGAAGGAAAGCAAAGAGTAACGGAAGGCAATGAAAGTAAGGGAAAGCAAAGCAAGGTAAGGGTAACGCAAGGCAAGGCACGGTAAGGCAAGACAAGGCTAATGCACGACAACGCACGGCTAGGCAATGCACGGCCAGGCAAGGAAAGGGTAACGCAAGGCAAGGCACGGTGAGGGAAGGCAAGGAAAATGCACGACAACGCACGGCTAGGCAATGCACGGCAAGGCAAGGGAAGGGTGACGCAAGGCAAGGCACGGTCAGGCGAGGCAAGGCTAAGGCACGACAACGCAAGGCTAGGCAATGAACGGAAGGCAAGCAAAGAGGAACGGAAGGCAAGGAAGGCAAGGGAAAGCAAGGGAAGTCAAGGGCAACGAAAGGAACGGCACGGTAAGGGGAAACAAAGCTAAGGCACGACAATGCAGGGCTAGGCAATGCACGGCAAGGCAAGGAAAGGGTAACGCAAGGCAAAGCACGGTGAGGCAAGACAAGGCAAATGCACGACAACGCACGGCTAGGCAATGCACGGCAAGGCAAGGAAAGGGTAACTCAAGGCAAGGCACGGTCAGGCGAGGCAAAGCTAAGGCACGACAACGCAAGGCTAGGCAATGCACGGAAGGCAAGCAAAGAGTAACGGAAGGCAAGGAAGGCAAGGGAAAGCAGGGGAAGGCAAGTGTAACGAAAGGAACGGCACGGTAAGGGGAAACAAGGCTAAGGCACGACAACACAGGGCTAGGCAATGCAGGGCAAGGCAAGGAAAGGGTAACGCAAGGCAAGGCACGGTTTGGGGAGGAAGGCGAATGCACGACAACGCAAGGCTAGGCAATGCACGGAAGGCAAGCAAAGAGTAACGGAAGGCAAGGAAGGCAAGGGAAAGCAAGGCAAGGCAAGGGTAACGGAAGGAACGGCACGGCAAGGGGAAACAAGGCTAAGGCACGGCAACGCACGGCTAGGCAATACACGGCAAGGCAAGGAAAGGGTAACGCAAGGCAAGGCACGGTCAGGCGAGGCAAGGCTGAGGCACGACAACGCAAGGCTAGGCAATGCACGGCAAGGCAAGGAAAGGGTAACGCAAGGCAAGGCACGGTAAGGCGCGGCAAGGCTAAGGCACGACAACGCAAGGCTAGGCAATGCACGGAAGGCAAGCAAAGAGGAACGGAAGGCAAGGAAGGCTAGGGAAAGCAGGGAAAGGCAAGGGTAACGGAAGGAACGGCACGGTAAGGGCAAACAAGACTAAGGCACGACAACACAGGGCTAGGCAATGCAGGGCAAGGCAAGGAAATGGTAACGCAAGGCAAGGCACGGTTTGGGGAGGCAAAGCTAATGCACGACAACGCAAGGCTAGGCAGTGCACGGCTAGGCAAGGAAAGAGTAACGGAAGGAAAGGAAGGCAAGGCAAAGCAAGGCAAGGCAAGTGTAACAAAAGGCAAGGGACGGCAAGGGGAAACAAGGCTAAGGAACGGCAACGCACGGCTACGCAATGCACGGCCAGGCAAGGAAAGGGTAACGCAAGGCAAGGCACGGTAAGGCAAGACAAGGCTAATGCACGACAACGCACGGCTAGGCAATGCACGGCCAGGCAAGGAAAGGGTAACGCAAGGCAAGGCACGGTGAGGCAAGGCAAGGCAAATGCACGACAACGCACGGCTAGGCAATGCACGGCAAGGCAAGGAAAGGGTAACGCAAGGCAAGGCACGGTCAGGCGAGGCAAGGCTAAGGCACGACAACGCAAGGCTAGGCAATGAACGGAAGGCAAGCAAAGAGTAACGGAAGGCAAGGAAGGCAAGGGAAAGCAAGGGAAGGCAAGGGCAACGAAAGGAACGGCACGGTAAGGGGAAACAAAGCTAAGGCACGACAATGCAGGGCTAGGCAATGCACGGCAAGGCAAGGAAAGGGTAACGAAAGGCAAAGCACGGTGAGGCAAGACAAGGCAAATGCACGACAACGCACGGCTAGGCAATGCACGGCAAGGCAAGGAAAGGGTAACGCAAGGGAAGGCACGGTCAGGCGAGGCAAGGCTAAGGCACGACAACGCAAGTCTAGGCAATGCACGGAAGGCAAGCAAAGAGTAACGGAAGGCAAGGAAGGCAAGGGAAAGCAAGGCAAGGCAAGGGTAACGAAAGGAACGGCACGGTAAGGGGAAACAAGGCTAAGGCACGAAAACACAGGGCTAGGCAATGCAGGGCAAGGCAAGGAAAGGGTAACGCAAGGCAAGGCACGGTTTGGGGAGGCAAAGCTAATGCACGACAACGCAAGGCTAGGCAGTGCACGGCTAGGCAAGGAAAGAGTAACGGAAGGAAAGGAAGGCAAGGCAAAGCAAGGCAAGGCAAGTGTAACAAAAGGCAAGGCACGGCAAGGGGAAACAAGGCTAAGGAACGGCAACGCACGGCTACGCAATGCACGGCCAGGCAAGGAAAGGGTAACGCAAGGCAAGGCACGGTAAGGCAAGACAAGGCTAATGCACGACAACGCACGGCTAGGCAATGCACGGCCAGGCAAGGAAAGGGTAACGCAAGGCAAGGCACGGTCAGGCGAGGCAAGGCTAAGGCACGACAACGCAAGGCTAGGCAATGAACGGAAGGCAAGCAAAGAGTAACGGAAGGCAAGGAAGGCAAGGGAAAGCAAGGGAAGGCAAGGGCAACGAAAGGAACGGCACGGTAAGGGGAAACAAAGCTAAGGCAGGACAATGCAGGGCTAGGCAATGCAGGGCAAGGCAAGGAAAGGGTAACGCAAGGCAAGGCACGGTTTGGGGAGGAAGGCGAATGCACGACAACGGAAGGCTAGGCAATGCACGGAAGGCAAGCAAAGAGTAACGGAATGCAAGGAAGGCAAGGGAAAGCAAGGGAAGGCAAGGGTAACGGAAGGAAGACACGGCAAGGGGAAACAAGGCTAAGGCACGACAACGCACGGCTAGGCAATACACGGCAAGGCAAGGAAAGGGTAACGCAAGGCAAGGCATGGTCAGGCGAAGCAAGGCTAAGGCACGACAACGCAAGGCTAGGCAATGCACGGCAAGGCAAGGAAAGGGTAACGCAAGGCAAGGCACGGTAAGGCGCGGCAAGGCTAAGGCACGACAACGCAAGGCTAGGCAATAAACGGAAGGCAAGCAAAGAGTAACGGAAGGCAAGGAAGGCAAGGGAAAGCAGGGGAAGGCAAGGGTAACGGAAGGAACGGCACGGTAAGGGGAAACAAGGCTAAGGCACGACAACGCAGGGCTAGCCAATGCACGGCAAGGAAAGGAAAGCTTAACGCCAGGCAAGGCACCGTTACGCGAGGCAAGGCTAAGGCACGACAACGCAAGGCTAGGCAATGCACGGAAGGCAAGCAAAGAGTAACGGAAGGCAAGGAAGGCAAGGGAAAGCAAGGCAAGGCAACGGTAACGGAAGGAACGGCACGGCAAGGGGAAACAAGGCTAAGGCACGGCAACGCACGGCTAGGCAATGCACGGCAAGGCAAGGAAAGGTTAACGCAAGGCAAGGCACTGTCAGGCGAGGCAAGGGTAAGGCACGACAACGCAAGGCTAGGCAGTGCACGGAAGGCAAGCAAAGAGGAACGGAAGGCAAGGAAGGCTAGGGAATGCAGGGAAAGGCAAGGGTAACGGAAGGAACGGAACGGTAAGGGCAAACAAGACTAAGGCACGACAACACAGGGCTAGGCAATGCAGGGCAAGGCAAGGAAATGGTAACGCAAGGCAAGGCACGGTTTGGGGAGGCAAAGCTAATGCACGACAACGCAAGGCTAGGCAGTGCACGGCTAGGCAAGGAAAGAGTAACGGAAGGAAAGGAAGGCAAGGCAAAGCAAGGCAAGGCAAGTGTAACAAAAGGCAAGGCACGGCAAGGGGAAACAAGGCTAAGGAACGGCAACGCACGGCTACGCAATGCACGGCCAGGCAAGGAAAGGGTAACGCAAGGCAAGGCACGGTAAGGCAAGACAAGGCTAATGCACGACAACGCACGGCTAGGCAATGCACGGCCAGGCAAGGAAAGGGTAACGCAAGGCAAGGCACGGTGAGGCAAGGCAAGGCAAATGCACGACAACGCACGGCTGGGCAATGCACGGCAAGGCAAGGAAAGGCTAACGCAAGGCAAGGCACGGTCAGGCAAGGCAAGGCTGAGGCACGACAACGCAAGGCTAGGCAATGAACGGAAGGCAAGCAAAGAGTAACGGAAGGCAAGGAAGGCAAGGGAAAGCAAGGGAAGGCAAGGGCAACGAAAGGAACGGCACGGTAAGGGGAAACAAAGCTAAGGCAGGACAATGCAGGGCTAGGCAATGCACGGCAAGGCAAGGAAAGGGTAACGCAAGGCAAAGCACGGTGAGGCAAGACAAGGCAAATGCACGACAACGCACGGCTAGGCAATGCACGGCAAGGCAAGGAAAGGGTAACACAAGGCAAGGCACGGTAAGGCGCGGCAAGGCTAAGGCACGACAACGCAAGGCTAGGCAATAAACGGAAGGCAAGCAAAGAGTAACGGAAGGCAAGGAAGGCAAGGGAAAGCAGGGGAAGGCAAGGGTAACGGAAGGAACGGCACGGTAAGGGGAAACAAGGCTAAGGCACGACAACGCAGGGCTAGCCAATGCACGGCAAGGAAAGGAAAGGGTAACGCAAGGCAAGGCACCGTTACGCGAGGCAAGGCTAAGGCACGACAACGCAAGGCTAGGCAATGCACGGAAGGCAAGCAAAGAGTAACGGAAGGCAAGGAAGGCAAGGGAAAGCAAGGCAAGGCAAGGGTAACGGAAGGAACGGCACGGCAAGGGGAAACAAGGCTAAGGCACGGCAACGCACGGCTAGGCAATGCACGGCAAGGCAAGGAAAGGGTAACGCAAGGCAAATCACTGTCAGGCGAGGCAAGGCTAAGACACGACAACGCAAGGCTAGGCAATGCACGGAAGGAAAGCAAAGAGTAACGGAAAGCAATGAAAGTAAGGGAAAGCAAAGCAAGGTAAGGGTAACGCAAGGCAAGGCACGGTAAGGCAAGACAAGGCTAATGCACGACAACGCACGGCTAGGCAATTCACGGCAAGGCAAGGAAAGGGTAACGCAAGGCAAGGCACGGTCTTGCGAGGCAAGGCTAAGGCACGACAACGCAAGGCTAGGCAATGCACGGAAGGAAAGCAAAGAGTAACGGAAGGCAATGAAAGTAAGGGAAAGCAAAGCAAGGTAAGGGTAACGCAAGGCAAGGCACGGTGAGGCAAGGCAAGGCTGATGCACGACAATGCACGGCTAGGCAATGCACGGCCAGGCAAGGAAAGGGTAACGCAAGGCAAGGCACGGTCAGGCGAGGCAAGGCTAAGGCACGACAACGCAAGGCTAGGCAATGCACGGAAGGCAAGCAAAGAGGAACGGAAGGCAAGGAAGGATAGGGAAAGCAGGGAAAGGCAAGGGTAACGGAAGGAACGGCACGGTAAGGGGAAACAAGGCTAAGGCACGACAACGCAGGGCTAGCCAATGCACGGCAAGGAAAGGAAAGGGTAACGCAAGGCAAGGCACGGTAAGGCGCGGCAAGGCTAAGGCACGACAACGCAAGGCTAGGCAATAAACGGAAGGCAAGCAAAGAGTAACGGAAGGCAAGGAAGGCAAGGGAAATCAGGGGAAGGCAAGGGTAACGGAAGGAACGGCACGGTAAGGGGAAACAAGGCTAAGGCACGACAACGCAGGGCTAGCCAATGCACGGCAAGGAAAGGAAAGGGTAACGCAAGGCAAGGCACCGATACGCGAGGCAAGGCTAAGGCACGACAACGCAAGGCTAGGCAATGCACGGAAGGCAAGCAAAGAGTAACGGAAGGCAAGGAAGGCAAGGGAAAGCAAGGCAAGGCAACGGTAACGGAAGGAACGGCACGGCAAGGGGAAACAAGGCTAAGGCACGGCAACGCACGGCTAGGCAATGCACGGCAAGGCAAGGAAAGGGTAACGCAAGGCAAGGCACTGTCAGGCGAGGCAAGGGTAAGGCACGACAACGCAAGGCTAGGCAATGCACGGAAGGCAAGCAAAGAGGAACGGAAGGCAAGGAAGGCTAGGGAATGCAGGGAAAGGCAAGGGTAACGGAAGGAACGGCACGGTAAGGGCAAACAAGACTAAGGCACGACAACACAGGGCTAGGCAATGCAGGGCAAGGCAAGGAAATGGTAACGCAAGGCAAGGCACGGTTTGGGGAGGCAAAGTTAATGCACGACAACGCAAGGCTAGGCAGTGCACGGCTAGGCAAGGAAAGAGTAACGGAAGGAAAGGAAGGCAAGGCAAAGCAAGGCAAGGCAAGTGTAACAAAAGGCAAGGCACGGCAAGGGGAAACAAGGCTAAGGAACGGCAACGCACGGCTACGCAATGCACGGCCAGGCAAGGAAAGGGTAACGCAAGGCAAGGCACGGTAAGGCAAGACAAGGCTAATGCACGACAACGCACGGCTAGGCAATGCACGGCCAGGCAAGGAAAGGGTAACGCAAGGCAAGGCACTGTCAGGCGAGGCAAGGCTAAGGCACGACAACGCAAGGCTAGGCAATGCACGGAAGGCAAGCAAAGTGGAACGGAAGGCAAGGAAGGCTAGGGAAAGCAGGGAAGGCAAGGGTAACGGAAGGAACGGCACGGTAAGGGCAAACAAGACTAAGGCACGACAACACAGGGCTAGGCAATGCAGGGCAACGCAAGGAAATGGTAACGCAAGGCAAGGCACGGTTTGGGGAGGCAAAGCTAATGCACGACAACGCAAGGCTAGGCAGTGCACGGCTAGGCAAGGAAAGAGTAACGGAAGGAAAGGAAGGCAAGGCAAAGCAAGGCAAGGCAAGTGTAACAAAAGGCAAGGCACGGCAAGGGGAAACAAGGCTAAGGAACGGCAACGCACGGCTACGCAATGCACGGCCAGGCAAGGAAAGGGTAACGCAAGGCAAGGCACGGTAAGGCAAGACAAGGCTAATGCACGACAACGCACGGCTAGGCAATGCACGGCCAGGCAAGGAAAGGGTAACGCAAGGCAAGGCACGGTGAGGCAAGGCAAGGCAAATGCACGACAACGCACGGCTAGGCAATGCACGGCAAGGCAAGGAAAGGGTAACGCAAGGCAAGGCACGGTCAGGCGAGGCAAGGCTAAGGCACGACAACGCAAGGCTAGGCAATGAACGGAAGGCAAGCAAAGAATAACGGAAGGCAAGGAAGGCTAGGGAAAGCAGAGAAAGGCAAGGGTAACGGAAGGAACTTCACGGTAAGGGCAAACAAGACTAAGGCACGACAACACAGGGCTAGGCAATGCAGGGCAAGGCAAGGAAATGGTAACGCAACGCAAGGCACGGTTTGGGGAGGCAAAGCTAATGCACGACAACGCAAGGCTAGGCAGTGCACGGCTAGGCAAGGAAAGAGTAACGGAAGGAAAGGAAGGCAAGGCAAAGCAAGGCAAGGCAAGTGTAACAAAAGGCAAGGCACGGCAAGGGGAAACAAGGCTAAGGAACGGCAACGCACGGCTATGCAATGCAGGGCAAGGCAAGGAAAGGGTAACGCAAGGCAAGGCACGGTTTGGGGAGGAAGGCGAATGCACGACATCGCAAGGCTAGGCAATGCACGGAAGGCAAGCAAAGAGTAACGGAAGGCAAGGAAGGCAAGGGAAAGCAAGGCAAGGCAAGGGTAACGGAAGGAACGGCACGGCAAGGGGAAACAAGGCTAAGGCACGGCAACGCACGGCTAGGCAATACACGGCAAGGCAAGGAAAGGGTAACGCAAGGCAAGGCACGGTCAGGCGAGGCAAGGCTGAGGCACGACAACGCAAGGCTAGGCAATGCACGGCAAGGCAAGGAAAGGGTAACGCAAGGCAAGGCACGGTAAGGCGCGGCAAGGCTAAGGCACGACAACGCAAGGCTAGGCAATAAACGGAAGGCAAGCAAAGAGTAACGGAAGGCAAGGAAGGCAAGGGAAAGCAGGGGAAGGCAAGGGTAACGGAAGGAACGGCACGGTAAGGGGAAACAAGGCTAAGGCACGACAACGCAGGGCTAGCCAATGCACGGCAAGGAAAGGAAAGGGTAACGCCAGGCAAGGCACCGTTACGCGAGGCAAGGCTAAGGCACGACAACGCAAGGCTAGGCAATGCACGCAAGGCAAGCAAAGAGGAACGGAAGGCAAGGAAGGCTAGGGAAAGCAGGGAAAGGCAAGGGTAACGGAAGGAACGGCACGGTAAGGGCAAACAAGACTAAGGCACGACAACACAGGGCTAGGCAATGCAGGGCAAGGCAAGGAAATGGTAACGCAAGGCAAGGCACGGTTTGGGGAGGCAAAGCTAATGCACGACAACGCAAGGCTAGGCAGTGCACGGCTAGGCAAGGAAAGAGTAACGGAAGGAAAGGAAGGCAAGGCAAAGCAAGGCAAGGCAAGTGTAACAAAAGGCAAGGCACGGCAAGGGGAAACAAGGCTAAGGAACGGCAACGCACGGCTACGCAATGCACGGCCAGGCAAGGAAAGGGTAACGCAAGGCAAGGCACGGTAAGGCAAGACAAGGCTAATGCACGACAACGCACGGCTAGGCAATGCACGGCCACGCAAGGAAAGGGTAACGCAAGGCAAGGCACGGTGTGGCAAGGCAAGGCAAATGCACGACAACGCACGGCTAGGCAATGCACGGCAAGGCAAGGAAAGGGTAACGCAAGGCAAGGCACGGTCAGGCGAGGCAAGGCTAAGGCACGACAACGCAAGGCTAGGCAATGAACGGAAGGCAAGCAAAGAGTAACGGAAGGCAAGGAAGGCAAGGGAAAGCAAGGGAAGGCAAGGGCAACGAAAGGAACGGCACGGTAAGGGGAAACAAAGCTAAGGCACGACAATGCAGGGCTAGGCAATGCACGGCAAGGCAAGGAAAGGGTAACGAAAGGCAAAGCACGGTGAGGCAAGACAAGGCAAATGCACGACAACGCACGGCTAGGCAATGCACGGCAAGGCAAGGAAAGGGTAACTCAAGGCAAGGCACGGTCAGGCGAGGCAAGGCTAAGGCACGACAACGCAAGTCTAGGCAATGCACGGAAGGCAAGCAAAGAGTAACGGAAGGCAAGGAAGGCAAGGGAAAGCAGGGGAAGGCCAGGGTAACGAAAGGAACGGCACGGTAAGGGGAAACAAGGCTAAGGCACGAAAACACAGGGCTATGCAATGCAGGGCAAGGCAAGGAAAGGGTAACGCAAGGCAAGGCACGGTTTGAGGAGGAAGGCGAATGCACGACATCGCAAGGCTAGGCAATGCACGGAAGGCAAGCAAAGAGTAACGGAAGGCAAGGAAGGCAAGGGAAAGCAAGGCAAGGCAAGGGTAACAGAAGGAACGGCACGGCAAGGGCAAACAAGGCTAAGGCACGGCAACGCACGGCTAGGCAATGCACGGCAAGGCAAGGAATGGGAAACGCAAGGCAAGGCACGGTGAGGCGCGGCAAGGCTAAGGCACGACAACGCAAGGCTAGGCAATAAACGGAAGGCAAGCAAAGAGTAACGGAAGGCAAGGAAGGCAAGGGAAAGCAGGGGAAGGCAAGGGTAACGGAAGGAACGGCACGGTAAAGGGAAACAAGGCTAAGGCACGACAACGCAGGGCTAGCCAATGCACGGCAAGGAAAGGAAAGGGTAACGCAAGGCAAGGCACCGTTACGCGAGGCAAGGCTAAGGCACGACAACGCAAGGCCAGGCAATGCACGGAAGGCAAGCAAAGAGTAACGGAAGGCAAGGAAGGCAAGGGAAAGCAAGGCAAGGCAAGGGTAACGAAAGGAACGGCACGGCAAGGGGAAACAAGGCTAAGGCACGGCAACGCACGGCTAGGCAATACACGGCAAGGCAAGGAAAGGGTAACGCAAGGCAAGGCACTGTCAGGCGAGGCAAGGCTAAGGCACGACAACGCAAGGCTAGGCAATGCACGGAAGGAAAGCAAAGAGTAACGGAAGGCAATGAAAGTAAGGGAAAGCAAAGCAAGGTAAGGGTAACGCAAGGCAAGGCACGGTGAGGCAAGGCAAGGCTGATGCACGACAACGCACGGCTAGGCAATGCACGGCCAGGCAAGGAAATGGTAACGCAAGGCAAGGCACGGTCAGGCGAGGCAAGGCTAAGGCACGACAACGCAAGGCTAGGCAATGCACGGAAGGCAAGCAAAGAGTAACGGAAGGCAAGGAAGGCAAGGGAAAGCAGGGGAAGGCAAGGGTAACGGAAGGAACGGCACGGTAAGGGGAAACAAGGCTAAGGCACGACAACGCAGGGCTAGCCAATGCACGGCAAGGAAAGGAAAGGGTAACGCAAGGCAAGGCACCGTTACGCGAGGCAAGGCTAAGGCACGACAACGCAAGGCTAGGCAATGCACGGAAGGCAAGCAAAGAGTAACGGAAGGCAAGGAAGGCAAGGGAAAGCAAGGCAAGGCAAGGGTAACGGAAGGAACGGCACGGCAAGGGGAAACAAGGCTAAGGCACGGCAACGCACGGCTAGGCAATGCACGGCAAGGCAATTAAAGGGTAACGCAAGGCAAATCACTGTCAGGCGAGGCAAGGCTAAGACACGACAACGCAAGGCTAGGCAATGCACGGAAGGAAAGCAAAGAGTAACGGAAAGCAATGAAAGTAAGGGAAAGCAAAGCAAGGTAAGGGTAACGCAAGGCAAGGCACGGTAAGGCAAGACAAGGGTAATGCACGACAACGCACGACTAGGCAATTCACGGCAAGGCAAGGAAAGGGTAACGCAAGGGAAGGCACGGTCTTGCGAGGCAAGGCTAAGGCACGACAACGCAAGGCTAGGCAATGCACGGAAGGAAAGCAAAGAGTAACGGAAGGCAATGAAAGTAAGGGAAAGCAAAGCAAGGTAAGGGTAACGCAAGGCAAGGCACGGTAAGGCAAGACAAGGCTAATGCACGACAACGCACGGCTAGGCAATGCACGGCCAGGCAAGGAAAGGGTAACGCAAGGCAAGGCACGGTGAGGGAAGGCAAGGAAAATGCACGACAACGCACGGCTAGGCAATGCACGGCAAGGCAAGGGAAGGGTGACGCAAGGCAAGGCACGGTCAGGCGAGGCAAGGCTAAGGCACGACAACGCAAGGCTAGGCAATGAACGGAAGGCAAGCAAAGAGGAACGGAAGGCAAGGAAGGCAAGGGAAAGCAAGGGAAGTCAAGGGCAACGAAAGGAACGGCACGGTAAGGGGAAACAAAGCTAAGGCACGACAATGCAGGGCTAGGCAATGCACGGCAAGGCAAGGAAAGGGTAACGCAAGGCAAAGCACGGTGAGGCAAGACAAGGCAAATGCACGACAACGCACGGCTAGGCAATGCACGGCAAGGCAAGGAAAGGGTAACTCAAGGCAAGGCAAGGTCAGGCGAGGCAAAGCTAAGGCACGACAACGCAAGGCTAGGCAATGCACGGAAGGCAAGCAAAGAGTAACGGAAGGCAAGGAAGGCAAGGGAAAGCAGGGGAAGGCAAGTGTAACGAAAGGAACGGCACGGTAAGGGGAAACAAGGCTAAGGCACGACAACACAGGGCTAGGCAATGCAGGGCAAGGCAAGGAAAGGGTAACGCAAGGCAAGGCACGGTTTGGGGAGGAAGGCGAATGCACGACAACGCAAGGCTAGGCAATGCACGGAAGGCAAGCAAAGAGTAACGGAAGGCAAGGAAGGCAAGGGAAAGCAAGGCAAGGCAAGGGTAACGGAAGGAACGGCACGGCAAGGGGAAACAAGGCTAAGGCACGGCAACGCACGGCTAGGCAATACACGGCAAGGCAAGGAAAGGGTAACGCAAGGCAAGGCACGGTCAGGCGAGGCAAGGCTGAGGCACGACAACGCAAGGCTAGGCAATGCACGACAAGGCAAGGAAAGGGTAACGCAAGGCAAGGCACGGTAAGGCGCGGCAAGGCTAAGGCACGACAACGCAAGGCTAGGCAATGCACGGAAGGCAAGCAAAGAGGAACGGAAGGCAAGGAAGGCTAGGGAAAGCAGGGAAAGGCAAGGGTAACGGAAGGAACGGCACGGTAAGGGCAAACAAGACTAAGGCACGACAACACAGGGCTAGGCAATGCAGGGCAAGGCAAGGAAATGGTAACGCAAGGCAAGGCACGGTTTGGGGAGGCAAAGCTAATGCACGACAACGCAAGGCTAGGCAGTGCACGGCTAGGCAAGGAAAGAGTAACGGAAGGAAAGGAAGGCAAGGCAAAGCAAGGCAAGGCAAGTGTAACAAAAGGCAAGGGACGGCAAGGGGAAACAAGGCTAAGGAACGGCAACGCACGGCTACGCAATGCACGGCCAGGCAAGGAAAGGGTAACGCAAGGCAAGGCACGGTAAGGCAAGACAAGGCTAATGCACGACAACGCACGGCTAGGCAATGCACGGCCAGGCAAGGAAAGGGTAACGCAAGGCAAGGCACGGTGAGGCAAGGCAAGGCAAATGCACGACAACGCACGGCTAGGCAATGCACGGCAAGGCAAGGAAAGGGTAACGCAAGGCAAGGCACGGTCAGGCGAGGCAAGGCTAAGGCACGACAACGCAAGGCTAGGCAATGAACGGAAGGCAAGCAAAGAGTAACGGAAGGCAAGGAAGGCAAGGGAAAGCAAGGGAAGGCAAGGGCAACGAAAGGAACGGCACGGTAAGGGGAAACAAAGCTAAGGCACGACAATGCAGGGCTAGGCAATGCACGGCAAGGCAAGGAAAGGGTAACGAAAGGCAAAGCACGGTGAGGCAAGACAAGGCAAATGCACGACAACGCACGGCTAGGCAATGCACGGCAAGGCAAGGAAAGGGTAACTCAAGGCAAGGCACGGTCAGGCGAGGCAAGGCTAAGGCACGACAACGCAAGTCTAGGCAATGCACGGAAGGCAAGCAAAGAGTAACGGAAGGCAAGGAAGGCAAGGGAAAGCAGGGGAAGGCAAGGGTAACGAAAGGAACGGCACGGTAAGGGGAAACAAGGCTAAGGCACGAAAACACAGGGCTAGGCAATGCAGGGCAAGGCAAGGAAATGGTAACGCAAGGCAAGGCACGGTTTGGGGAGGCAAAGCTAATGCACGACAACGCAAGGCTAGGCAGTGCACGGCTAGGCAAGGAAAGAGTAACGGAAGGAAAGGAAGGCAAGGCAAAGCAAGGCAAGGCAAGTGTAACAAAAGGCAAGGCACGGCAAGGGGAAACAAGGCTAAGGAACGGCAACGCACGGCTACGCAATGCACGGCCAGGCAAGGAAAGGGTAACGCAAGGCAAGGCACGGTAAGGCAAGACAAGGCTAATGCACGACAACGCACGGCTAGGCAATGCACGGCCAGGCAAGGAAAGGGTAACGCAAGGCAAGGCACGGTCAGGCGAGGCAAGGCTAAGGCACGACAACGCAAGGCTAGGCAATGAACGGAAGGCAAGCAAAGAGTAACGGAAGGCAAGGAAGGCAAGGGAAAGCAAGGGAAGGCAAGGGCAACGAAAGGAACGGCACGGTAAGGGGAAACAAAGCTAAGGCAGGACAATGCAGGGCTAGGCAATGCAGGGCAAGGCAAGGAAAGGGTAACGCAAGGCAAGGCACGGTTTGGGGAGGAAGGCGAATGCACGACAACGGAAGGCTAGGCAATGCACGGAAGGCAAGCAAAGAGTAACGGAATGCAAGGAAGGCAAGGGAAAGCAAGGCAAGGCAAGGGTAACGGAAGGAACGGCACGGCAAGGGGAAACAAGGCTAAGGCACGACAACGCACGGCTAGGCAATACACGGCAAGGCAAGGAAAGGGTAACGCAAGGCAAGGCACGGTCAGGCAAGGCAAGGCTGAGGCACGACAACGCAAGGCTAGGCAATGCACGGAAGGCAAGCAAAGAGTAACGGAAGGCAAGGCACGGCAAGGCACGGCAAGGCTAAGGCACGACAACGCAAGGCTAGGCAATAAACGGAAGGCAAGCAAAGAGTAACGGAAGGCAAGGAAGGCAAGGGAAAGCAGGGGAAGGCAAGGGTAACGGAAGGAACGGCACGGTAAGGGGAAACAAGGCTAAGGCACGACAACGCAGGGCTAGCCAATGCACGGCAAGGAAAGGAAAGCTTAACGCCAGGCAAGGCACCGTTACGCGAGGCAAGGCTAAGGCACGACAACGCAAGGCTAGGCAATGCACGGAAGGCAAGCAAAGAGTAACGGAAGGCAAGGAAGGCAAGGGAAAGCAAGGCAAGGCAACGGTAACGGAAGGAACGGCACGGCAAGGGGAAACAAGGCTAAGGCACGGCAACGCACGGCTAGGCAATGCACGGCAAGGCAAGGAAAGGTTAACGCAAGGCAAGGCACTGTCAGGCGAGGCAAGGGTAAGGCACGACAACGCAAGGCTAGGCAGTGCACGGAAGGCAAGCAAAGAGGAACGGAAGGCAAGGAAGGCTAGGGAATGCAGGGAAAGGCAAGGGTAACGGAAGGAACGGAACGGTAAGGGCAAACAAGACTAAGGCACGACAACACAGGGCTAGGCAATGCAGGGCAAGGCAAGGAAATGGTAACGCAAGGCAAGGCACGGTTTGGGGAGGCAAAGCTAATGCACGACAACGCAAGGCTAGGCAGTGCACGGCTAGGCAAGGAAAGAGTAACGGAAGGAAAGGAAGGCAAGGCAAAGCAAGGCAAGGCAAGTGTAACAAAAGGCAAGGCACGGCAAGGGGAAACAAGGCTAAGGAACGGCAACGCACGGCTACGCAATGCACGGCCAGGCAAGGAAAGGGTAACGCAAGGCAAGGCACGGTAAGGCAAGACAAGGCTAATGCACGACAACGCACGGCTAGGCAATGCACGGCCAGGCAAGGAAAGGGTAACGCAAGGCAAGGCACGGTGAGGCAAGGCAAGGCAAATGCACGACAACGCACGGCTGGGCAATGCACGGCAAGGCAAGGAAAGGGTAACGCAAGGCAAGGCACGGTCAGGCGAGGCAAGGCTGAGGCACGACAACGCAAGGCTAGGCAATGAACGGAAGGCAAGCAAAGAGTAACGGAAGGCAAGGAAGGCAAGGGAAAGCAAGGGAAGGCAAGGGCAACGAAAGGAACGGCACGGTAAGGGGAAACAAAGCTAAGGCAGGACAATGCAGGGCTAGGCAATGCACGGCAAGGCAAGGAAAGGGTAACGCAAGGCAAAGCACGGTGAGGCAAGACAAGGCAAATGCACGACAACGCACGGCTAGGCAATGCACGGCAAGGCAAGGAAAGGGTAACACAAGGCAAGGCACGGTAAGGCGCGGCAAGGCTAAGGCACGACAACGCAAGGCTAGGCAATAAACGGAAGGCAAGCAAAGAGTAACGGAAGGCAAGGAAGGCAAGGGAAAGCAGGGGAAGGCAAGGGTAACGGAAGGAACGGCACGGTAAGGGGAAACAAGGCTAAGGCACGACAACGCAGGGCTAGCCAATGCACGGCAAGGAAAGGAAAGGGTACCGCAAGGCAAGGCACCGTTACGCGAGGCAAGGCTAAGGCACGACAACGCAAGGCTAGGCAATGCACGGAAGGCAAGCAAAGAGTAACGGAAGGCAAGGAAGGCAAGGGAAAGCAAGGCAAGGCAAGGGTAACGGAAGGAACGGCACGGCAAGGGGAAACAAGGCTAAGGCACGGCAACGCACGGCTAGGCAATGCACGGCAAGGCAAGGAAAGGGTAACGCAAGGCAAATCACTGTCAGGCGAGGCAAGGCTAAGACACGACAACGCAAGGCTAGGCAATGCACGGAAGGAAAGCAAAGAGTAACGGAAAGCAATGAAAGTAAGGGAAAGCAAAGCAAGGTAAGGGTAACGCAAGGCAAGGCACGGTAAGGCAAGACAAGGCTAATGCACGACAACGCACGGCTAGGCAATTCACGGCAAGGCAAGGAAAGGGTAACGCAAGGCAAGGCACGGTCTTGCGAGGCAAGGCTAAGGCACGACAACGCAAGGCTAGGCAATGCACGGAAGGAAAGCAAAGAGTAACGGAAGGCAATGAAAGTAAGGGAAAGCAAAGCAAGGTAAGGGTAACGCAAGGCAAGGCACGGTGAGGCAAGGCAAGGCTGATGCACGACAATGCACGGCTAGGCAATGCACGGCCAGGCAAGGAAAGGGTAACGCAAGGCAAGGCACGGTCAGGCGAGGCAAGGCTAAGGCACGACAACGCAAGGCTAGGCAATAAACGGAAGGCAAGCAAAGAGTAACGGAAGGCAAGGAAGGCAAGGGAAATCCAATGCACGGCAAGGAAAGGAAAGGGTAACGCAAGGCAAGGCACGGTAAGGCGCGGCAAGGCTAAGGCACGACAACGCAAGGCTAGGCAATAAACGGAAGGCAAGCAAAGAGTAACGGAAGGCAAGGAAGGCAAGGGAAATCAGGGGAAGGCAAGGGTAACGGAAGGAACGGCACGGTAAGGGGAAACAAGGCTAAGGCACGACAACGCAGGGCTAGCCAATGCACGGCAAGGAAAGGAAAGGGTAACGCAAGGCAAGGCACCGATACGCGAGGCAAGGCTAAGGCACGACAACGCAAGGCTAGGCAATGCACGGAAGGCAAGCAAAGAGTAACGGAAGGCAAGGAAGGCAAGGGAAAGCAAGGCAAGGCAACGGTAACGGAAGGAACGGCACGGCAAGGGGAAACAAGGCTAAGGCACGGCAACGCACGGCTAGGCAATGCACGGCAAGGCAAGGAAAGGGTAACGCAAGGCAAGGCACTGTCAGGCGAGGCAAGGGTAAGGCACGACAACGCAAGGCTAGGCAATGCACGGAAGGCAAGCAAAGAGGAACGGAAGGCAAGGAAGGCTAGGGAATGCAGGGAAAGGCAAGGGTAACGGAAGGAACGGCACGGTAAGGGCAAACAAGACTAAGGCACGACAACACAGGGCTAGGCAATGCAGGGCAAGGCAAGGAAATGGTAACGCAAGGCAAGGCACGGTTTGGGGAGGCAAAGTTAATGCACGACAACGCAAGGCTAGGCAGTGCACGGCTAGGCAAGGAAAGAGTAACGGAAGGAAAGGAAGGCAAGGCAAAGCAAGGCAAGGCAAGTGTAACAAAAGGCAAGGCACGGCAAGGGGAAACAAGGCTAAGGAACGGCAACGCACGGCTACGCAATGCACGGCCAGGCAAGGAAAGGGTAACGCAAGGCAAGGCACGGTAAGGCAAGACAAGGCTAATGCACGACAACGCACGGCTAGGCAATGCACGGCCAGGCAAGGAAAGGGTAACGCAAGGCAAGGCACTGTCAGGCGAGGCAAGGCTAAGGCACGACAACGCAAGGCTAGGCAATGCACGGAAGGCAAGCAAAGTGGAACGGAAGGCAAGGAAGGCTAGGGAAAGCAGGGAAGGCAAGGGTAACGGAAGGAACGGCACGGTAAGGGCAAACAAGACTAAGGCACGACAACACAGGGCTAGGCAATGCAGGGCAACGCAAGGAAATGGTAACGCAAGGCAAGGCACGGTTTGGGGAGGCAAAGCTAATGCACGACAACGCAAGGCTAGGCAGTGCACGGCTAGGCAAGGAAAGAGTAACGGAAGGAAAGGAAGGCAAGGCAAAGCAAGGCAAGGCAAGTGTAACAAAAGGCAAGGCACGGCAAGGGGAAACAAGGCTAAGGAACGGCAACGCACGGCTACGCAATGCACGGCCAGGCAAGGAAAGGGTAACGCAAGGCAAGGCACGGTAAGGCAAGACAAGGCTAATGCACGACAACGCACGGCTAGGCAATGCACGGCCAGGCAAGGAAAGGGTAACGCAAGGCAAGGCACGGTGAGGCAAGGCAAGGCAAATGCACGACAACGCACGGCTAGGCAATGCACGGCAAGGCAAGGAAAGGGTAACGCAAGGCAAGGCACGGTCAGGCGAGGCAAGGCTAAGGCACGACAACGCAAGGCTAGGCAATGAACGGAAGGCAAGCAAAGAATAACGGAAGGCAAGGAAGGCTAGGGAAAGCAGAGAAAGGCAAGGGTAACGGAAGGAACTTCACGGTAAGGGCAAACAAGACTAAGGCACGACAACACAGGGCTAGGCAATGCAGGGCAAGGCAAGGAAATGGTAACGCAACGCAAGGCACGGTTTGGGGAGGCAAAGCTAATGCACGACAACGCAAGGCTAGGCAGTGCACGGCTAGGCAAGGAAAGAGTAACGGAAGGAAAGGAAGGCAAGGCAAAGCAAGGCAAGGCAAGTGTAACAAAAGGCAAGGCACGGCAAGGGGAAACAAGGCTAAGGAACGGCAACGCACGGCTATGCAATGCAGGGCAAGGCAAGGAAAGGGTAACGCAAGGCAAGGCACGGTTTGGGGAGGAAGGCGAATGCACGACATCGCAAGGCTAGGCAATGCACGGAAGGCAAGCAAAGAGTAACGGAAGGCAAGGAAGGCAAGGGAAAGCAAGGCAAGGCAAGGGTAACGGAAGGAACGGCACGGCAAGGGGAAACAAGGCTAAGGCACGGCAACGCACGGCTAGGCAATACACGGCAAGGCAAGGAAAGGGTAACGCAAGGCAAGGCACGGTCAGGCGAGGCAAGGCTGAGGCACGACAACGCAAGGCTAGGCAATGCACGGCAAGGCAAGGAAAGGGTAACGCAAGGCAAGGCACGGTAAGGCGCGGCAAGGCTAAGGCACGACAACGCAAGGCTAGGCAATAAACGGAAGGCAAGCAAAGAGTAACGGAAGGCAAGGAAGGCAAGGGAAAGCAGGGGAAGGCAAGGGTAACGGAAGGAACGGCACGGTAAGGGGAAACAAGGCTAAGGCACGACAACGCAGGGCTAGCCAATGCACGGCAAGGAAAGGAAAGGGTAACGCCAGGCAAGGCACCGTTACGCGAGGCAAGGCTAAGGCACGACAACGCAAGGCTAGGCAATGCACGCAAGGCAAGCAAAGAGGAACGGAAGGCAAGGAAGGCTAGGGAAAGCAGGGAAAGGCAAGGGTAACGGAAGGAACGGGACGGTAAGGGCAAACAAGACTAAGGCACGACAACA
The DNA here is from genome assembly GCF_037893015.1 of Macrotis lagotis. Lineage (NCBI taxonomy): Eukaryota > Metazoa > Chordata > Mammalia > Peramelemorphia > Peramelidae > Macrotis > Macrotis lagotis. The sequence goes on along the minus strand of NW_027422180.1, from coordinate 175,470 downwards.
CAGGGCTAGGCAATGCAGGGCAAGGCAAGGAAATGGTAACGCAAGGCAAGGCACGGTTTGGGGAGGCAAAGCTAATGCACGACAACGCAAGGCTAGGCAGTGCACGGCTAGGCAAGGAAAGAGTAACGGAAGGAAAGGAAGGCAAGGCAAAGCAAGGCAAGGCAAGTGTAACAAAAGGCAAGGCACGGCAAGGGGAAACAAGGCTAAGGAACGGCAACGCACGGCTACGCAATGCACGGCCAGGCAAGGAAAGGGTAACGCAAGGCAAGGCACGGTAAGGCAAGACAAGGCTAAGGCACGACAACGCACGGCTAGGCAATGCACGGCAAGGCAAGGAAAGGGTAACGCAAGGCAAGGCACGGTGTGGCAAGGCAAGGCAAATGCACGACAACGCACGGCTAGGCAATGCACGGCAAGGCAAGGAAAGGGTAACGCAAGGCAAGGCACGGTCAGGCGAGGCAAGGCTAAGGCACGACAACGCAAGGCTAGGCAATGAACGGAAGGCAAGCAAAGAGTAACGGAAGGCAAGGAAGGCAAGGGAAAGCAAGGGAAGGCAAGGGCAACGAAAGGAACGGCACGGTAAGGGGAAACAAAGCTAAGGCACGACAATGCAGGGCTAGGCAATGCACGGCAAGGCAAGGAAAGGGTAACGAAAGGCAAAGCACGGTGAGGCAAGACAAGGCAAATGCACGACAACGCACGGCTAGGCAATGCACGGCAAGGCAAGGAAAGGGTAACTCAAGGCAAGGCACGGTCAGGCGAGGCAAGGCTAAGGCACGACAACGCAAGTCTAGGCAATGCACGGAAGGCAAGCAAAGAGTAACGGAAGGCAAGGAAGGCAAGGGAAAGCAGGGGAAGGCAAGGGTAACGAAAGGAACGGCACGGTAAGGGGAAACAAGGCTAAGGCACGAAAACACAGGGCTATGCAATGCAGGGCAAGGCAAGGAAAGGGTAACGCAAGGCAAGGCACGGTTTGAGGAGGAAGGCGAATGCACGACATCGCAAGGCTAGGCAATGCACGGAAGGCAAGCAAAGAGTAACGGAAGGCAAGGAAGGCAAGGGAAAGCAAGGCAAGGCAAGGGTAACAGAAGGAACGGCACGGCAAGGGCAAACAAGGCTAAGGCACGGCAACGCACGGCTAGGCAATGCACGGCAAGGCAAGGAATGGGAAACGCAAGGCAAGGCACGGTGAGGCGCGGCAAGGCTAAGGCACGACAACGCAAGGCTAGGCAATAAACGGAAGGCAAGCAAAGAGTAACGGAAGGCAAGGAAGGCAAGGGAAAGCAGGGGAAGGCAAGGGTAACGGAAGGAACGGCACGGTAAAGGGAAACAAGGCTAAGGCACGACAACGCAGGGCTAGCCAATGCACGGCAAGGAAAGGAAAGGGTAACGCAAGGCAAGGCACCGTTACGCGAGGCAAGGCTAAGGCACGACAACGCAAGGCCAGGCAATGCACGGAAGGCAAGCAAAGAGTAACGGAAGGCAAGGAAGGCAAGGGAAAGCAGGGCAAGGCAAGGGTAACGAAAGGAACGGCACGGTAAGGGGAAACAAGGCTAAGGCACGACAACACAGGGCTAGGCAATGCACGGCAAGGCAAGGAAAGGGTAACGCAAGGCAAGGCACTGTCAGGCGAGGCAAGGCTAAGGCACGACAACGCAAGGCTAGGCAATGCACGGAAGGAAAGCAAAGAGTAACGGAAGGCAATGAAAGTAAGGGAAAGCAAAGCAAGGTAAGGGTAACGCAAGGCAAGGCACGGTGAGGCAAGGCAAGGCTGATGCACGACAACGCACGGCTAGGCAATGCACGGCCAGGCAAGGAAATGGTAACGCAAGGCAAGGCACGGTCAGGCGAGGCAAGGCTAAGGCACGACAACGCAAGGCTAGGCAATGCACGGAAGGCAAGCAAAGAGTAACGGAAGGCAAGGAAGGCAAGGGAAAGCAGGGGAAGGCAAGGGTAACGGAAGGAACGGCACGGTAAGGGGAAACAAGGCTAAGGCACGACAACGCAGGGCTAGCCAATGCACGGCAAGGAAAGGAAAGGGTAACGCAAGGCAAGGCACCGTTACGCGAGGCAAGGCTAAGGCACGACAACGCAAGGCTAGGCAATGCACGGAAGGCAAGCAAAGAGTAACGGAAGGCAAGGAAGGCAAGGGAAAGCAAGGCAAGGCAAGGGTAACGGAAGGAACGGCACGGCAAGGGGAAACAAGGCTAAGGCACGGCAACGCACGGCTAGGCAATGCACGGCAAGGCAATTAAAGGGTAACGCAAGGCAAATCACTGTCAGGCGAGGCAAGGCTAAGACACGACAACGCAAGGCTAGGCAATGCACGGAAGGAAAGCAAAGAGTAACGGAAAGCAATGAAAGTAAGGGAAAGCAAAGCAAGGTAAGGGTAACGCAAGGCAAGGCACGGTAAGGCAAGACAAGGGTAATGCACGACAACGCACGGCTAGGCAATTCACGGCAAGGCAAGGAAAGGGTAACGCAAGGGAAGGCACGGTCTTGCGAGGCAAGGCTAAGGCACGACAACGCAAGGCTAGGCAATGCACGGAAGGAAAGCAAAGAGTAACGGAAGGCAATGAAAGTAAGGGAAAGCAAAGCAAGGTAAGGGTAACGCAAGGCAAGGCACGGTAAGGCAAGACAAGGCTAATGCACGACAACGCACGGCTAGGCAATGCACGGCCAGGCAAGGAAAGGGTAACGCAAGGCAAGGCACGGTGAGGGAAGGCAAGGAAAATGCACGACAACGCACGGCTAGGCAATGCACGGCAAGGCAAGGGAAGGGTGACGCAAGGCAAGGCACGGTCAGGCGAGGCAAGGCTAAGGCACGACAACGCAAGGCTAGGCAATGAACGGAAGGCAAGCAAAGAGGAACGGAAGGCAAGGAAGGCAAGGGAAAGCAAGGGAAGTCAAGGGCAACGAAAGGAACGGCACGGTAAGGGGAAACAAAGCTAAGGCACGACAATGCAGGGCTAGGCAATGCACGGCAAGGCAAGGAAAGGGTAACGCAAGGCAAAGCACGGTGAGGCAAGACAAGGCAAATGCACGACAACGCACGGCTAGGCAATGCACGGCAAGGCAAGGAAAGGGTAACTCAAGGCAAGGCACGGTCAGGCGAGGCAAAGCTAAGGCACGACAACGCAAGGCTAGGCAATGCACGGAAGGCAAGCAAAGAGTAACGGAAGGCAAGGAAGGCAAGGGAAAGCAGGGGAAGGCAAGTGTAACGAAAGGAACGGCACGGTAAGGGGAAACAAGGCTAAGGCACGACAACACAGGGCTAGGCAATGCAGGGCAAGGCAAGGAAAGGGTAACGCAAGGCAAGGCACGGTTTGGGGAGGAAGGCGAATGCACGACAACGCAAGGCTAGGCAATGCACGGAAGGCAAGCAAAGAGTAACGGAAGGCAAGGAAGGCAAGGGAAAGCAAGGCAAGGCAAGGGTAACGGAAGGAACGGCACGGCAAGGGGAAACAAGGCTAAGGCACGGCAACGCACGGCTAGGCAATACACGGCAAGGCAAGGAAAGGGTAACGCAAGGCAAGGCACGGTCAGGCGAGGCAAGGCTGAGGCACGACAACGCAAGGCTAGGCAATGCACGGAAGGCAAGCAAAGAGTAACGGAAGGCAAGGCACAGTCAGGCGCGGCAAGGCTAAGGCACGACAACGCAAGGCTAGGCAATGCACGGAAGGCAAGCAAAGAGGAACGGAAGGCAAGGAAGGCTAGGGAAAGCAGGGAAAGGCAAGGGTAACGGAAGGAACGGCACGGTAAGGGCAAACAAGACTAAGGCACGACAACACAGGGCTAGGCAATGCAGGGCAAGGCAAGGAAATGGTAACGCAAGGCAAGGCACGGTTTGGGGAGGCAAAGCTAATGCACGACAACGCAAGGCTAGGCAGTGCACGGCTAGGCAAGGAAAGAGTAACGGAAGGAAAGGAAGGCAAGGCAAAGCAAGGCAAGGCAAGTGTAACAAAAGGCAAGGGACGGCAAGGGGAAACAAGGCTAAGGAACGGCAACGCACGGCTACGCAATGCACGGCCAGGCAAGGAAAGGGTAACGCAAGGCAAGGCACGGTAAGGCAAGACAAGGCTAATGCACGACAACGCACTGCTAGGCAATGCACGGCCAGGCAAGGAAAGGGTAACGCAAGGCAAGGCACGGTGAGGCAAGGCAAGGCAAATGCACGACAACGCACGGCTAGGCAATGCACGGCAAGGCAAGGAAAGGGTAACGCAAGGCAAGGCACGGTCAGGCGAGGCAAGGCTAAGGCACGACAACGCAAGGCTAGGCAATGAACGGAAGGCAAGCAAAGAGTAACGGAAGGCAAGGAAGGCAAGGGAAAGCAAGGGAAGGCAAGGGCAACGAAAGGAACGGCACGGTAAGGGGAAACAAAGCTAAGGCACGACAATGCAGGGCTAGGCAATGCACGGCAAGGCAAGGAAAGGGTAACGAAAGGCAAAGCACGGTGAGGCAAGACAAGGCAAATGCACGACAACGCACGGCTAGGCAATGCACGGCAAGGCAAGGAAAGGGTAACTCAAGGCAAGGCACGGTCAGGCGAGGCAAGGCTAAGGCACGACAACGCAAGTCTAGGCAATGCACGGAAGGCAAGCAAAGAGTAACGGAAGGCAAGGAAGGCAAGGGAAAGCAGGGGAAGGCAAGGGTAACGAAAGGAACGGCACGGTAAGGGGAAACAAGGCTAAGGCACGAAAACACAGGGCTAGGCAATGCAGGGCAAGGCAAGGAAATGGTAACGCAAGGCAAGGCACGGTTTGGGGAGGCAAAGCTAATGCACGACAACGCAAGGCTAGGCAGTGCACGGCTAGGCAAGGAAAGAGTAACGGAAGGAAAGGAAGGCAAGGCAAAGCAAGGCAAGGCAAGTGTAACAAAAGGCAAGGCACGGCAAGGGGAAACAAGGCTAAGGAACGGCAACGCACGGCTACGCAATGCACGGCCAGGCAAGGAAAGGGTAACGCAAGGCAAGGCACGGTAAGGCAAGACAAGGCTAATGCACGACAACGCACGGCTAGGCAATGCACGGCCAGGCAAGGAAAGGGTAACGCAAGGCAAGGCACGGTCAGGCGAGGCAAGGCTAAGGCACGACAACGCAAGGCTAGGCAATGAACGGAAGGCAAGCAAAGAGTAACGGAAGGCAAGGAAGGCAAGGGAAAGCAAGGCAAGGCAAGGGTAACGAAAGGAACGGCACCGTAAGGGGAAACAAAGCTAAGGCAGGACAATGCAGGGCTAGGCAATGCAGGGCAAGGCAAGGAAAGGGTAACGCAAGGCAAGGCACGGTTTGGGGAGGAAGGCGAATGCACGACAACGGAAGGCTAGGCAATGCACGGAAGGCAAGCAAAGAGTAACGGAATGCAAGGAAGGCAAGGGAAAGCAAGGGAAGGCAAGGGTAACGGAAGGAAGACACGGCAAGGGGAAACAAGGCTAAGGCACGACAACGCACGGCTAGGCAATACACGGCAAGGCAAGGAAAGGGTAACGCAAGGCAAGGCACGGTCAGGCGAGGCAAGGCTGAGGCACGACAACGCAAGGCTAGGCAATGCACGGCAAGGCAAGGAAAGGGTAACGCAAGGCAAGGCACGGTAAGGCGCGGCAAGGCTAAGGCACGACAACGCAAGGCTAGGCAATAAACGGAAGGCAAGCAAAGAGTAACGGAAGGCAAGGAAGGCAAGGGAAAGCAGGGGAAGGCAAGGGTAACGGAAGGAACGGCACGGTAAGGGGAAACAAGGCTAAGGCACGACAACGCAGGGCTAGCCAATGCACGGCAAGGAAAGGAAAGGGTAACGCCAGGCAAGGCACCGTTACGCGAGGCAAGGCTAAGGCACGACAACGCAAGGCTAGGCAATGCACGGAAGGCAAGCAAAGAGTAACGGAAGGCAAGGAAGGCAAGGGAAAGCAAGGCAAGGCAAGGGTAACCGAAGGAACGGCACGGCAAGGGGAAACAAGGCTAAGGCACGGCAACGCACGGCTAGGCAATGCACGGCAAGGCAAGGAAAGGGTAACGCAAGGCAAGGCACGGTCAGGCGAGGCAAGGCTAAGGCACGACAACGCAAGGCTAGGCAATGCACGGAAGGCAAGCAAAGAGGAACGGAAGGCAAGGAAGGCTAGGGAAAGCAGGGAAAGGCAAGGGTAACGGAAGGAACGGCACGGTAAGGGCAAACAAGACTAAGGCACGACAACACAGGGCTAGGCAATGCAGGGCAAGGCAAGGAAATGGTAACGCAAGGCAAGGCACGGTTTGGGGAGGCAAAGCTAATGCACGACAACGCAAGGCTAGGCAGTGCACGGCTAGGCAAGGAAAGAGTAACGGAAGGAAAGGAAGGCAAGGCAAAGCAAGGCAAGGCAAGTGTAACAAAAGGCAAGGGACGGCAAGGGGAAACAAGGCTAAGGAACGGCAACGCACGGCTACGCAATGCACGGCCAGGCAAGGAAAGGGTAACGCAAGGCAAGGCACGGTAAGGCAAGACAAGGCTAATGCACGACAACGCACGGCTAGGCAATGCACGGCCAGGCAAGGAAAGGGTAACGCAAGGCAAGGCACGGTGAGGCAAGGCAAGGCAAATGCACGACAACGCACGGCTAGGCAATGCACGGCAAGGCAAGGAAAGGGTAACGCAAGGCAAGGCACGGTCAGGCGAGGCAAGGCTAAGGCACGACAACGCAAGGCTAGGCAATGAACGGAAGGCAAGCAAAGAGTAACGGAAGGCAAGGAAGGCAAGGGAAAGCAAGGGAAGGCAAGGGCAACGAAAGGAACGGCACGGTAAGGGGAAACAAAGCTAAGGCACGACAATGCAGGGCTAGGCAATGCACGGCAAGGCAAGGAAAGGGTAACGAAAGGCAAAGCACGGTGAGGCAAGACAAGGCAAATGCACGACAACGCACGGCTAGGCAATGCACGGCAAGGCAAGGAAAGGGTAACTCAAGGCAAGGCACGGTCAGGCGAGGCAAGGCTAAGGCACGACAACGCAAGTCTAGGCAATGCACGGAAGGCAAGCAAAGAGTAACGGAAGGCAAGGAAGGCAAGGGAAAGCAGGGGAAGGCAAGGGTAACGAAAGGAACGGCACGGTAAGGGGAAACAAGGCTAAGGCACGAAAACACAGGGCTATGCAATGCAGGGCAAGGCAAGGAAAGGGTAACGCAAGGCAAGGCACGGTTTGAGGAGGAAGGCGAATGCACGACATCGCAAGGCTAGGCAATGCACGGAAGGCAAGCAAAGAGTAACGGAAGGCAAGGAAGGCAAGGGAAAGCAAGGCAAGGCAAGGGTAACAGAAGGAACGGCACGGCAAGGGCAAACAAGGCTAAGGCACGGCAACGCACGGCTAGGCAATGCACGGCAAGGCAAGGAAAGGGTAACGCAAGGCAAGGCACGGTGAGGCAAGGCAAGGCTGATGCACGACAACGCACGGCTAGGCAATGCACGGCAAGGCAAGGAAAGGGTAACGCAAGGCAGGGCACGGTCAGGCGAGGCAAGGCTAAGGCACGACAACGCAAGGCTAGGCAATGCACGGCAAGGCAAGGAATGGGTAACGCAAGGCAAGGCACGGTAAGGCGCGGCAAGGCTAAGGCACGACAACGCAAGGCTAGGCAATAAACGGAAGGCAAGCAAAGAGTAACGGAAGGCAAGGAAGGCAAGGGAAAGCAGGGGAAGGCAAGGGTAACGGAAGGAACGGCACGGTAAGGGGAAACAAGGCTAAGGCACGACAACGCAGGGCTAGCCAATGCACGGCAAGGAAAGGAAAGGGTAACGCAAGGAAAGGCACCGTTACGCGAGGCAAGGCTAAGGCACGACAACGCAAGGCCAGGCAATGCACGGAAGGCAAGCAAAGAGCAACGGAAGGCAAGGAAGGCAAGGGAAAGCAAGGCAAGGCAAGGGTAACGGAAGGAACGGCACGGCAAGGGGAAACAAGGCTAAGGCACGGCAACGCACGGCTAGGCAATGCACGGCAAGGCAAGGAAAGGGTAACGCAAGGCAAGGCACTGTCAGGCGAGGCAAGGCTAAGGCACGACAACGCAAGGCTAGGCAATGCACGGAAGGAAAGCAAAGAGTAACGGAAGGCAATGAAAGTAAGGGAAAGCAAAGCAAGGTAAGGGTAACGCAAGGCAAGGCACGGTGAGGCAAGGCAAGGCTGATGCACGACAATGCACGGCTAGGCAATGCACGGCCAGGCAAGGAAAGGGTAACGCAAGGCAAGGCACGGTCAGGCGAGGCAAGGCTAAGGCACGACAACGCAAGGCTAGGCAATGCACGGAAGGCAAGCAAAGAGGAACGGAAGGCAAGGAAGGCTAGGGAAAGCAGGGAAAGGCAAGGGTAACGGAAGGAACGGCACGGCAAGGGGAAACAAGGCTAAGGCACGACAACGCACGGCTAGGCAATGCACGGCAAGGCAAGGAAAGGGTAACGCAAGGCAAGGCACGGTCAGGCGAGGCAAGGGTAAGGCACGACAACGCAAGGCTAGGCAATGCACGGAAGGCAAGCAAAGAGTAACGGAAGGCAAGGAAGGCAAGGGAAAGCAAGGCAAGGCAAGGGTAACGGAAGGAACGGCACGGCAAGGGGAAACAAGGCTAAGGCACGACAACGCACGGCTAGGCAATGCACGGCAAGGCAAGGAAAGGGTAACGCAAGGCAAGGCACGGTCAGGCGAGGCAAGGGTAAGGCACGACAACGCAAGGCTAGGCAATGCACGGCAAGGCAAGGAAAGGGTAACGCAAGGCAAGGCACGGTTTGGGGAGGCAAGGCTAATGCACGACAACGCAAGGCTAGGCAATGCACGGCAAGGCAAGGAAAGAGTAACGGAAGGAAAGGAAGGCAAGGCAAAGCAAGGCAAGGCAAGTGTAACAAAAGGCAAGGCACGGCAAGGGGAAACAAGGCTAAGGAACGGCAACGCACGGCTACGCAATGCACGGCCAGGCAAGGAAAGGGTAACGCAAGGCAAGGCACGGTAAGGCAAGACAAGGCTAATGCACGACAACGCACGGCTAGGCAATGCACGGCCAGGCAAGGAAAGGGTAACGCAAGGCAAGGCACGGTCAGGCGAGGCAAGGCTAAGGCACGACAACGCAAGGCTAGGCAATGAACGGAAGGCAAGCAAAGAGTAACGGAAGGCAAGCAAGGCAAGGGAAAGCAAGGGAAGGCAAGGGCAACGAAAGGAACGGCACGGTAAGGGGAAACAAAGCTAAGGCAGGACAATGCAGGGCTAGGCAATGCACGGCAAGGCAAGGAAAGGGTAACGCAAGGCAAAGCACGGTGAGGCAAGACAAGGCAAATGCACGACAACGCACGGCTAGGCAATGCACGGCAAGGCAAGGAAAGGGTAACGCAAGGCAAGGCACGGTAAGGCGCGGCAAGGCTAAGGCACGACAACGCAAGGCTAGGCAATAAACGGAAGGCAAGCAAAGAGTAACGGAAGGCAAGGAAGGCAAGGGAAAGCAGGGGAAGGCAAGGGTAACGGAAGGAACGGCACGGTAAGGGGAAACAAGGCTAAGGCACGACAACGCAGGGCTAGCCAATGCACGGTAAGGAAAGGAAAGGGTAACGCAAGGCAAGGCACCGTTACGCGAGGCAAGGCTAAGGCACGACAACGCAAGGCTAGGCAATGCACGGAAGGCAAGCAAAGAGGAACGGAAGGCAAGGAAGGCAAGGGAAAGCAAGGCAAGGCAAGGGTAACGGAAGGAACGGCACGGCAAGGGGAAACAAGTCTAAGGCACGGCAACGCACGGCTAGGCAATGCACGGCAAGGCAAGGAAAGGGTAACGCAAGGCAAGGCACTGTCAGGCGAGGCAAGGCTAAGACAGGACAACGCAAGGCTAGGCAATGCACGGAAGGAAAGCAAAGAGTAACGGAAAGCAATGAAAGTAAGGGAAAGCAAAGCAAGGTAAGGGTAACGCAAGGCAAGGCACGGTAAGGCAAGACAAGGCTAATGCACGACAACGCACGGCTAGGCAATTCACGGCAAGGCAAGGAAAGGGTAACGCAAGGCAAGGCACGGTCAGGCGAGGCAAGGCTAAGGCACGACAACGCAAGGCTAGGCAATGCACGGAAGTCAAGCAAAGAGGAACGGAAGGCAAGGAAGGCTAGGGAAAGCAGGGAAAGGCAAGGGTAACGGAAGGAACGGCACGGTAAGGGCAAACAAGACTAAGGCACGACAACACAGGGCTAGGCAATGCAGGGCAAGGCAAGGAAATGGTAACGCAAGGCAAGGCACGGTTTGGGGAGGCAAAGCTAATGCACGACAACGCAAGGCTAGGCAGTGCACGGCTAGGCAAGGAAAGAGTAACGGAAGGAAAGGAAGGCAAGGCAAAGCAAGGCAAGGCAAGTGTAACAAAAGGCAAGGCACGGCAAGGGGAAACAAGGCTAAGGAACGGCAACGCACGGCTACGCAATGCACGGCCAGGCAAGGAAAGGGTAACGCAAGGCAAGGCACGGTAAGGCAAGACAAGGCTAATGCACGACAACGCACGGCTAGGCAATGCACGGCCAGGCAAGGAAAGGGTAACGCAAGGCAAAGCACGGTGAGGCAAGGCAAGGCAAATGCACGACAACGCACGGCTAGGCAATGCACGGCAAGGCAAGGAAAGGGTAACGCAAGGCAAGGCACGGTCAGGCGAGGCAAGGCTAAGGCACGACAACGCAAGGCTAGGCAATGAACGGAAGGCAAGCAAAGAATAACGGAAGGCAAGGAAGGCTAGGGAAAGCAGGGAAAGGCAAGGGTAACGGAAGGAACGGCACGGTAAGGGCAAACAAGACTAAGGCACGACAACACAGGGCTAGGCAATGCAGGGCAAGGCAATGAAATGGTAACGCAAGGCAAGGCACGGTTTGGGGAGGCAAAGCTAATGCACGACAACGCAAGGCTAGGCAGTGCACGGCTAGGCAAGGAAAGAGTAACGGAAGGAAAGGAAGGCAAGGCAAAGCAAGGCAAGGCAAGTGTAACAAAAGGCAAGGCACGGCAAGGGGAAACAAGGCTAAGAAACGGCAACGCACGGCTATGCAATGCACGGCCAGGCAAGGAAAGGGTAACGCAAGGCAAGGCACGGTAAGGCAAGACAAGGCTAATGCACGACAACGCACGGCTAGGCAATGCACGGCCAGGCAAGGAAAGGGTAACGCAAGGCAAGGCACGGTGAGGGAAGGCAAGGCAAATGCACGACAACACACGGCTAGGCAATGCACGGCAAGGCAAGGAAAGGGTAACGCAAGGCAAGGCACGGTTACGCGAGGCAAGGCTAAGGCACGACAACGCATGGCTAGGCAATGCACGGAAGGCAAGCAAAGAGTAACGGAAGGCAAGGAAGGCAAGGGAAAGCAAGGGAAGGCAAGGGCAACGAAAGGAACGGCACGGTAAGGGGAAACAAAGCTAAGGCACGGCAACGCACGGCTAGGCAATGCACGGCAAGGCAAGGAAAGGGTAACGCAAGGCAAGGCACTGTCAGGCGAGGCAAGGCTAAGGCACGACAACGCAAGGCTAGGCAATGCACGGAAGGCAAGCAAAAAGGAACGGAAGGCAAGGAAGGCTAGGGAAAGCAGGGAAAGGCAAGGGTAACGGAAGGAACGGCACGGTAAGGGCAAACAAGACTAAGGCACGACAACACAGGGCTAGGCAATGCAGGGCAAGGCAAGGAAATGGTAACGCAAGGCAAGGCACGGTTTGGGGAGGCAAAGCTAATGCACGACAACGCAAGGCTAGGCAGTGCACGGCTAGGCAAGGAAAGAGTAACGGAAGGAAAGGAAGGCAAGGCAAAGCAAGGCAAGGCAAGTGTAACAAAAGGCAAGGCACGGCAAGGGGAAACAAGGCTAAGGAACGGCAACGCACGGCTACGCAATGCACGGCCAGGCAAGGAAAGGGTAACGCAAGGCAAGGCACGGTAAGGCAAGACAAGGCTAATGCACGACAACGCACGGCTAGGCAATGCACGGCCAGGCAAGGAAAGGGTAACGCAGGGCAAGGCACGGTGAGGCAAGGCAAGGCAAATGCTCGACAACGCACGGCTAGGCAATGCACGGTAAGGCAAGGAAAGGGTAACGCAAGGCAAGGCACGGTCAGGCGAGGCAAGGCTAAGGCACGACAACGCAAGGCTAGGCAATGAACGGAAGGCAAGCAAAGAGTAACGGAAGGCAAGGAAGGCAAGGGAAAGCAAGGGAAGGCAAGGGCAACGAAAGGAACGGCACGGTAAGGGGAAACAAAGCTAAGGCACGACAATGCAGGGCTAGGCAATGCACGGCAAAGCAAGGAAAGGGTAACGAAAGGCAAAGCACGGTGAGGCAAGACAAGGCAAATGCACGACAACGCACGGCTAGGCAATGCACGGCAAGGCAAGGAAAGGGTAACTCAAGGCAAGGCACGGTAAGGCGAGGCAAGGCTAAGGCACGACAACGCAAGGCTAGGCAATGCACGGAAGGCAAGCAAAGAGTAACGGAAGGCAAGGAAGGCTAGGGAAAGAAGGGGAAGGCAAGGGTAACGAAAGGAACGGCACGGTAAGGGGAAACAAGGCTAAGGAACGACAACACAGGGCTAGGCAATGCAGGGCAAGGCAAGGAAAGGGTAACGCAAGGCAAGGCACGGTTTGGGGAGGAAGACGAATGCACGACAACGCAAGGCTAGGCAATGCACGGAAGGCAAGCAAAGAGTAACGGAAGGCAAGGAAGGCAAGGGAAAGCAAGGCAAGGCAAGGGTAACGGAAGGAACGGCACGGCAAGGGGAAACAAGGCTAAGGCACGGCAACGCACGGCTAGGCAATACACGGCAAGGCAAGGAAAGGGTAACGCAAGGCAAGGCACGGTGAGGCAAGGCAAGGATGATGCACGACAATGCACGGCTAGGCAATGCACGGAAGGCAAGCAAAGAGTAACGGAAGGCAAGGAAGGCAAGGGAAAGCAGGGGAAGGCAAGGGTAACGGAAGGAACGGCACGGTAAGGGGAAACAAGGCTAAGGCACGACAACGCAGGGCTAGCCAATGCACGGCAAGGCAAGGAAAGGGTAACGCAAGGCAAGGCACGGTCAGGCGAGGCAAGGGTAAGGCACGACAACGCAAGGCTAGGCAATGCACGGAAGGCAAGCAAAGAGGAACGGAAGGCAAGGAAGGCTAGGGAAAGCAGGGAAAGGCAAGGGTAACGGAAGGAACGGCACGGTAAGGGCAAACAAGACTAAGGCACGACAACACAGGGCTAGGCAATGCAGGGCAAGGCAAGGAAATGGTAACGCAAGGCAAGGCACGGTTTGGGGAGGCAAAGCTAATGCACGACAACGCAAGGCTAGGCAGTGCACGGCTAGGCAAGGAAAGAGTAACGGAAGGAAAGGAAGGCAAGGCAAAGCAAGGCAAGGCAAGTGTAACAAAAGGCAAGGCACGGCAAGGGGAAACAAGGCTAAGGAACGGCAACGCACGGCTACGCAATGCACGGCCAGGCAAGGAAAGGGTAACGCAAGGCAAGGCACGGTAAGGCAAGACAAGGCTAATGCACGACAACGCACGGCTAGGCAATGCACGGCCAGGCAAGGAAAGGGTAACGCAAGGCAAGGCACGGTCAGGCGAGGCAAGGCTAAGGCACGACAACGCAAGGCTAGGCAATGAACGGAAGGCAAGCAAAGAGTAACGGAAGGCAAGGAAGGCAAGGGAAAGCAAGGGAAGGCAAGGGCAACGAAAGGAACGGCACGTTAAGGGGAAACAAAGCTAAGGCAGGACAATGCAGGGGTAGGCAATGCACGGCAAGGCAAGGAAAGGGTAACGCAAGGCAAAGCACGGTGAGGCAAGACAAGGCAAATGCACGACAACGCACGGCTAGGCAATGCACGGCAAGGCAAGGAAAGGGTAACGCAAGGCAAGGCACGGTGAGGCAAGGCAAGGCTGATGCACGACAATGCACGGCTAGGCAATGCACGGCCAGGCAAGGAAATGGTAACGCAAGGCAAGGCACGGTCAGGCGAGGCAAGGCTAAGGCACGACAACGCAAGGCTAGGCAATGCACGGAAGGCAAGCAAAGAGGAACGGAAGGCAAGGAAGGCTAGGGAAAGCAGGGAAAGGCAAGGGTAACGGAAGGAACGGCACGGTAAGGGCAAACAAGACTAAGGCACGACAACACAGGGCTAGGCAATGCAGGGCAAGGCAAGGAAATGGTAACTCAAGGCAAGGCACGGTTTGGGGAGGCAAAGCTAATGCACGACAACGCAAGGCTAGGCAGTGCACGGCTAGGCAAGGAAAGAGTAACGGAAGGAAAGGAAGGCAAGGCAAAGCAAGGCAAGGCAAGTGTAACAAAAGGCAAGGCACGGCAAGGGGAAACAAGGCTAAGGAACGGCAAGGGACGGCTACGCAATGCACGGCCAGGCAAGGAAAGGGTAACGCAAGGCAAGGCACGGTAAGGCAAGACAAGGCTAATGCACGACAATGCACGGCTAGGCAATGCACGGCCAGGCAAGGAAAGGGTAACGTAAGGCAAGGCACGATGAGGCAAGGCAAGGCAAATGCACGACAACGCACGGCTAGGCAATGCACGGCAAGGCAAGGAAAGGGTAACGCAAGGCAAGGCACGGTCAGGCGAGGTAAGGCTAAGGCACGACAACGCAAGGCTAGGCAATGAACGGAAGGCAAGCAAAGAATAACGGAAGGCAAGGAAGGCTAGGGAAAGCAGGGAAAGGCAAGGGTAACGGAAGGAACGGCACGGTAAGGGCAAACAAGACTAAGGCACGACAACACAGGGCTAGGCAATGCAGGGCAAGGCAAGGAAATGGTAACGCAAGGCCAGGCACGGTTTGGGGAGGCAAAGCTAATGCACGAAAACGCAAGGCTAGGCAGTGCACGGCTAGGCAAGGAAAGAGTAACGGAAGGAAAGGAAGGCAAGGCAAAGCAAGGCAAGGCAAGTGTAACAAAAGGCAAGGCACGGCAAGGGGAAACAAGGCTAAGGAACGGCAACGCACGGCTATGCAATGCACGGCCAGGCAAGGAAAGGGTAACGCAAGGCAAGGCACGGTAAGGCAAGACAAGGCTAATGCACGACAACGCACGGCTAGGCAATGCACGGCCAGGCAAGGAAAGGGTAACGCAAGGCAAGGCACGGTGAGGGAAGGCAAGGCAAATGCACGACAACGCACGGCTAGGCAATGCACGGCAAGGCAAGGAAAGGGTAACGCAAGGCAAGGCACGGTCAGGCGAGGCAAGGCTAAGGCACGACAACGCAAGGCTAGGCAATGAACGGAAGGCAAGCAAAGAGTAACGGAAGGCAAGGAAGGCAAGGGAAAGCAAGGGAAGGCAAGGGCAACGAAAGGAACGGCACGGTAAGGGGAAACAAAGCTAAGGCACGACAATGCAGGGCTAGGCAATGCACGGCAAGGCAAGGAAAGGGTAACGCAAGGCAAAGCACGGTGAGGCAAGACAAGGCAAATACACGACAACGCACGGCTAGGCAATGCACGGCAAGGCAAGGAAAGGGTAACTCAAGGCAAGGCACGGTCAGGCGAGGCAAGGCTAAGGCACGCCAACGCAAGGCTAGGCAATGCACGGAAGGCAAGCAAAGAGTAACGGAAGGCAAGGAAGGCAAGGGAAAGCAGGGGAAGGCAAGTGTAACGAAAGGAACGGCACGGTAAGGGGAAACAAGGCTAAGGCACGACAACACAGGGCTAGGCAATGCAGGGCAAGGCAAGGAAAGGGTAACGCAAGGCAAGGCACGGTTTGGGGAGGAAGACGAATGCACGACAACGCAAGGCTAGGCAATGCACGGAAGGCAAGCAAAGAGTAACGGAAGGCAAGGAAGGCAAGGGAAAGCAAGGCAAGGCAAGGGTAACGGAAGGAACGGCACGGCAAGGGGAAACAAGGCTAAGGCACGGCAACGCACGGCTAGGCAATACACGGCAAGGCAAGGAAAGGGTAACGCAAGGCAAGGCACGGTCAGGCGAGGCAAGGCTGAGGCACGACAACGCAAGGCTAGGCAATGCACGGCAAGGCAAGGAAAGGGTAACGCAAGGCAAGGCACGGTAAGGCGCGGCAAGGCTAAGGCACGACAACGCAAGGCTAGGCAATGCACGGAAGGCAAGCAAAGAGTAACGGAAGGCAAGGAAGGCAAGGGAAAGCAAGGCAAGGCAAGGGTAACGGAAGGAACGGCACGGCAAGGGGAAACAAGGCTAAGGCACGGCAACGCACGGCTAGGCAATGCACGGCAAGGCAAGGAAAGGGTAACGCAAGGCAAGGCACGGTCAGGCGAGGCAAGGCTAAGGCACGACAACGCAAGGCTAGGCAATGCACGGAAGGCAAGCAAAGAGGAACGGAAGGCAAGGAAGGCTAGGGAAAGCAGGGAAAGGCAAGGGTAACGGAAGGAACGGCACGGTAAGGGCAAACAAGACTAAGGCACGACAACACAGGGCTAGGCAATGCAGGGCAAGGCAAGGAAATGGTAACGCAAGGCAAGGCACGGTTTGGGGAGGCAAAGCTAATGCACGACAACGCAAGGCTAGGCAGTGCACGGCTAGGCAAGGAAAGAGTAACGGAAGGAAAGGAAGGCAAGGCAAAGCAAGGCAAGGCAAGTGTAACAAAAGGCAAGGCACGGCAAGGGGAAACAAGGCTAAGGAACGGCAACGCACGGCTACGCAATGCACGGCCAGGCAAGGAAAGGGTAACGCAAGGCAAGGCACGGTAAGGCAAGACAAGGCTAATGCACGACAACGCACGGCTAGGCAATGCACGGCCAGGCAAGGAAAGGGTAACGCAAGGCAAGGCACGGTGAGGCAAGGCAAGGCAAATGCACGACAACGCACGGCTAGGCAATGCACGGCAAGGCAAGGAAAGGGTAACGCAAGGCAAGGCACGGTCAGGCGAGGCAAGGCTAAGGCACGACAACGCAAGGCTAGGCAATGAACGGAAGGCAAGCAAAGAGTAACGGAAGGCAAGGAAGGCAACGGAAAGCAAGGGAAGGCAAGGGCAACGAAAGGAACGGCACGGTAAGGGGAAACAAAGCTAAGGCACGACAATGCAGGGCTAGGCAATGCACGGCAAGGCAAGGAAAGGGTAACGAAAGGCAAAGCACGGTGAGGCAAGACAAGGCAAATGCACGACAACGCACGGCTAGGCAATGCACGGCAAGGCAAGGAAAGGGTAACTCAAGGCAAGGCACGGTCAGGCGAGGCAAGGCTAAGGCACGACAACGCAAGTCTAGGCAATGCACGGAAGGCAAGCAAAGAGTAACGGAAGGCAAGGAAGGCAAGGGAAAGCAGGGGAAGGCAAGGGTAACGAAAGGAACGGCACGGTAAGGGGAAACAAGGCTAAGGCACGAAAACACAGGGCTATGCAATGCAGGGCAAGGCAAGGAAAGGGTAACGCAAGGCAAGGCAAGGTTTGAGGCGGAAGGCGAATGCACGACATCGCAAGGCTAGGCAATGCACGGAAGGCAAGCAAAGAGTAACGGAAGGCAAGGAAGGCAAGGGAAAGCAAGGCAAGGCAAGGGTAACAGAAGGAACGGCACGGCAAGGGCAAACAAGGCTAAGGCACGGCAACGCACGGCTAGGCAATGCACGGCAAGGCAAGGAAAGGGTAACGCAAGGCAAGGCACGGTGAGGCAAGGCAAGGCTGATGCACGACAACGCAAGGCTAGGCAATGCACGGAAGGAAAGCAAAGAGTAACGGAAAGCAATGAAAGTAAGGGAAAGCAAAGCAAGGTAAGGGTAACGCAAGGCAAGGCACGGTAAGGCAAGACAAGGCTAATGCACGACAACGCACGGCTAGGCAAATCACGGCAAGGCAAGGAAAGGGTAACGCAAGGCAAGGCACGGTCAGGCGAGGCAAGGCTAAGGCACGACAACGCAAGGCTAGGCAATGCACGGAAGTCAAGCAAAGAGGAACGGAAGGCAAGGAAGGCTAGGGAAAGCAGGGAAAGGCAAGGGTAACGGAAGGAACGGCACGGTAAGGGCAAACACGACTAAGGCACGACAACACAGGGCTAGGCAATGCAGGGCAAGGCAAGGAAATGGTAACGCTAGGCAAGGCACGGTTTGGGGAGGCAAAGCTAATGCACGACAACGCAAGGCTAGGCAGTGCACGGCTAGGCAAGGAAAGAGTAACGGAAGGAAAGGAAGGCAAGGCAAAGCAAGTCAAGGCAAGTGTAACAAAAGGCAAGGCACGGCAAGGGGAAACAAGGCTAAGGAACGGCAACGCACGGCTACGCAATGCACGGCCAGGCAAGGAAAGGGTAACGCAAGGAAAGGCACGGTAAGGCAAGACAAGGCTAATGCACGACAACGCACGGCTAGGCAATGCACGGCCAGGCAAGGAAAGGGTAACGCAAGGCAAAGCACGGTGAGGCAAGGCAAGGCAAATGCACGACAACGCACGGCTAGGCAATGCACGGCAAGGCAATGAAAGGGGAACGCAAGGCAAGGCACGGTCAGGCGAGGCAAGGCTAAGGCACGACAACGCAAGGCTAGGCAATGAACGGAAGGCAAGCAAAGAATAACGGAAGGCAAGGAAGGCTAGGGAAAGCAGGGAAAGGCAAGGGTAACGGAAGGAACGGCACGGTAAGGGCAAACAAGACTAAGGCACGACAACACAGGGCTAGGCAATGCAGGGCAAGGCAAGGAAATGGTAACGCAAGGCAAGGCACGGTTTGGGGAGGCAAAGCTAATGCACGACAACGCAAGGCTAGGCAGTGCACGGCTAGGCAAGGAAAGAGTAACGGAAGGAAAGGAAGGCAAGGCAAAGCAAGGCAAGGCAAGTGTAACAAAAGGCAAGGCACGGCAAGGGGAAACAAGGCTAAGGAACGGCAACGCACGGCTATGCAATGCACGGCCAGGCAAGGAAAGGGTAACGCAAGGCAAGGCACGGTAAGGCAAGACAAGGCTAATGCACGACAACGCACGGCTCGGCAATGCACGGCCAGGCAAGGAAAGGGTAACGCAGGGCAAGGCACGGTGAGGCAAGGCAAGGCAAATGCTCGACAACGCACGGCTAGGCAATGCACGGTAAGGCAAGGAAAGGGTAACGCAAGGCAAGGCACGGTCAGGCGAGGCAAGGCTAAGGCACGACAACGCAAGGCTAGGCAATGAACGGAAGGCAAGCAAAGAGTAACGGAAGGCAAGGAAGGCAAGGGAAAGCAAGGGAAGGCCAGGGCAACGAAAGGAACGGCACGGTAAGGGGAAACAAAGCTAAGGCACGACAATGAAGGGCTAGGCAATGCACGGCAAAGCAAGGAAAGGGTAACGAAAGGCAAAGCACGGTGAGGCAAGACAAGGCAAATGCACGACAACGCACGGCTAGGCAATGCACGGCAAGGCAAGGAAAGGGTAACTCAAGGCAAGGCACGGTCAGGCGAGGCAAGGCTAAGGCACGACAACGCAAGGCTAGGCAATGCACGGAAGGCAAGCAAAGAGTAACTGAAGGCAAGGAAGGCAAGGGAAAGCAGGGGAAGGCAAGGGTAACGAAAGGAACGGCACGGTAAGGGGAAACAAGGCTAAGGCACGACAACACAGGGCTAGGCAATGCAGGGCAAGGCAAGGAAAGGGTAACGCAAGGCAAGGCACGGTTTGGGGAGGAAGGCGAATGCACGACAACGCAAGGCTAGGCAATGCACGGAAGGCAAGCAAAGAGTAACGGAAGGCAAGGAAGGCAAGGGAAAGCAAGGCAAGGCAAGGGTAACAGAAGGAACGGCACGGCAAGGGCAAACAAGGCTAAGGCACGGCAACGCACCGCTAGGCAATGCACGGCAAGGCAAGGAAAGGGTAACGCAAGGCAAGGCACGGTGAGGCAAGGCAAGGCTGATGCACGACATCGCACGGCTAGGCAATGCACGGCAAGGCAAGGAAAGGGTAACGCAAGGCAAGGCACGGTCAGGCGAGGCAAGGCTAAGGCACGACAACGCAAGGCTAGGCAATGCACGGCAAGGCAAGGAAAGGGTAACGCAAGGCAAGGCACGGTCAGGCGCGGCAAGGCTAAGGCACGACAACGCAAGGCTAGGCAATAAACGGAAGGCAAGCAAAGAGTAACGGAAGGCAAGGAAGGCAAGGGAAAGCAAGGCAAGGCAAGGGCAACGGAAGGAACGGCACGGCAAGGGGAAACAAGGCTAAGGCACGGCAACGCACGGCTAGGCAATACACGGCAAGGCAAGGAAAGGGTAACGCAAGGCAAGGCACTGTCAGGCGAGGCAAGGCTAAGGCACGACAACGCAAGGCTAGGCAATGCACGGAAGGAAAGCAAAGAGTAACGGAAGGCAATGAAAGTAAGGGAAAGCAAAGCAAGGTAAGGGTAACGCAAGGCAAGGCACGGTGAGGCAAGGCAAGGCTGATGCACGACAATGCACGGCTAGGCAATGCACGGCCAGGCAAGGAAATGGTATCGCAAGGCAAGGCACGGTCAGGCGAGGCAAGGCTAAGGCACGACAACGCAAGGCTAGGCAATGCACGGAAGGCAAGCAAAGAGTAACGGAAGGCAAGGAAGGCAAGGGAAAGCAAGGCAAGGCAAGGGTAACGGAAGGAACGGCACGGCAAGGGGAAACAAGGCTAAGGAACGGCAACGCACGGCTATGCAATGCACGGCCAGGCAAGGAAAGGGTAACGCAAGGCAAGGCACGGTAAGGCAAGACAAGGCTAATGCACGACAACGCACGGCTAGGCAATGCACGGCCAGGCAAGGAAAGGGTAACGCAAGGCAAGGCACGGTGAGGGAAGGCAAGGCAAATGCACGACAACGCACGGCTAGGCAATGCACGGCAAGGCAAGGAAAGGGTAACGCAAGGCAAGGCACGGTCAGGCGAGGCAAGGCTAAGGCACGACAACGCAAGGCTAGGCAATGAACGGAAGGCAAGCAAAGAGTAACGGAAGGCAAGGAAGGCAAGGGAAAGCAAGGGAAGGCAAGGGCAACGAAAGGAACGGCACGGTAAGGGGAAACAAAGCTAAGGCACGACAATGCAGGGCTAGGCAATGCACGGCAAGGCAAGGAAAGGGTAACGCAAGGCAAAGCACGGTGAGGCAAGACAAGGCAAATACACGACAACGCACGGCTAGGCAATGCACGGCAAGGCAAGGAAAGGGTAACTCAAGGCAAGGCACGGTCAGGCGAGGCAAGGCTAAGGCACGCCAACGCAAGGCTAGGCAATGCACGGAAGGCAAGCAAAGAGTAACGGAAGGCAAGGAAGGCAAGGGAAAGCAGGGGAAGGCAAGTGTAACGAAAGGAACGGCACGGTAAGGGGAAACAAGGCTAAGGCACGACAACACAGGGCTAGGCAATGCAGGGCAAGGCAAGGAAAGGGTAACGCAAGGCAAGGCACGGTTTGGGGAGGAAGACGAATGCACGACAACGCAAGGCTAGGCAATGCACGGAAGGCAAGCAAAGAGTAACGGAAGGCAAGGAAGGCAAGGGAAAGCAAGGCAAGGCAAGGGTAACGGAAGGAACGGCACGGCAAGGGGAAACAAGGCTAAGGCACGGCAACGCACGGCTAGGCAATACACGGCAAGGCAAGGAAAGGGTAACGCAAGGCAAGGCACGGTCAGGCGAGGCAAGGCTGATGCAGGACAACGCACGGCTAGGCAATGCACGGCAAGGCAAGGAAAGGGTAACGCAAGGCAAGGCACGGTAAGGCGCGGCAAGGCTAAGGCACGACAACGCAAGGCTAGGCAATGCACGGCAAGGCAAGGAAAGGGGGAAAGCAAGGCAAGGCAAGGGTAACGGAAGGAACGGCACGGCAAGGGGAAACAAGGCTAAGGCACGGCAACGCACGGCTAGGCAATGCACGGCAAGGCAAGGAAAGGGTAACGCAAGGCAAGGCACGGTAAGGCAAGGCTAAGGCACGACAACGCAAGGCTAGGCAATGCACGGAAGGCAAGCAAAGAGGAACGGAAGGCAAGGAAGGCTAGGGAAAGCAGGGAAAGGCAAGGGTAACGGAAGGAACGGCACGGTAAGGGCAAACAAGACTAAGGCACGACAACACAGGGCTAGGCAATGCAGGGCAAGGCAAGGAAATGGTAACGCAAGGCAAGGCACGGTTTGGGGAGGCAAAGCTAATGCACGACAACGCAAGGCTAGGCAGTGCACGGCTAGGCAAGGAAAGAGTAACGGAAGGAAAGGAAGGCAAGGCAAAGCAAGGCAAGGCAAGTGTAACAAAAGGCAAGGCACGGCAAGGGGAAACAAGGCTAAGGAACGGCAACGCACGGCTACGCAATGCACGGCCAGGCAAGGAAAGGGTAACGCAAGGCAAGGCACGGTAAGGCAAGACAAGGCTAATGCACGACAACGCACGGCTAGGCAATGCACGGCCAGGCAAGGAAAGGGTAACGCAAGGCAAGGCACGGTGAGGCAAGGCAAGGCAAATGCACGACAACGCACGGCTAGGCAATGCACGGCAAGGCAAGGAAAGGGTAACGCAAGGCAAGGCACGGTCAGGCGAGGCAAGGCTAAGGCACGACAACGCAAGGCTAGGCAATGAACGGAAGGCAAGCAAAGAGTAACGGAAGGCAAGGAAGGCAAGGGAAAGCAAGGGAAGGCAAGGGCAACGAAAGGAACGGCACGGTAAGGGGAAACAAAGCTAAGGCACGACAATGCAGGGCTAGGCAATGCACGGCAAGGCAAGGAAAGGGTAACGAAAGGCAAAGCACGGTGAGGCAAGACAAGGCAAATGCACGACAACGCACGGCTAGGCAATGCACGGCAAGGCAAGGAAAGGGTAACTCAAGGCAAGGCACGGTCAGGCGAGGCAAGGCTAAGGCACGACAACGCAAGTCTAGGCAATGCACGGAAGGCAAGCAAAGAGTAACGGAAGGCAAGGAAGGCAAGGGAAAGCAGGGGAAGGCAAGGGTAACGAAAGGAACGGCACGGTAAGGGGAAACAAGGCTAAGGCACGAAAACACAGGGCTATGCAATGCAGGGCAAGGCAAGGAAAGGGTAACGCAAGGCAAGGCACGGTTTGAGGCGGAAGGCGAATGCACGACATCGCAAGGCTAGGCAATGCACGGAAGGCAAGCAAAGAGTAACGGAAGGCAAGGAAGGCAAGGGAAAGCAAGGCAAGGCAAGGGTAACAGAAGGAACGGCACGGCAAGGGCAAACAAGGCTAAGGCACGGCAACGCACGGCTAGGCAATGCACGGCAAGGCAAGGAAAGGGTAACGCAAGGCAAGGCACGGTGAGGCAAGGCAAGGCTGATGCACGACAACGCACGGCTAGGCAATGCACGGCAAGGCAAGGAAAGGGTAACGCAAGGCAGGGCACGGTCAGGCGAGGCAAGGCTAAGGCACGACAACGCAAGGCTAGGCAATGCACGGCAAGGCAAGTAATGGGTAACGCAAGGCAAGGCACGGTAAGGCGCGGCAAGGCTAAGGCACGACAACGCAAGGCTAGGCAATAAACGGAAGGCAAGCAAAGAGTAACGGAAGGCAAGAAAGGGAAGGGAAAGCAGGGGAAGGCAAGGGTAACGGAAGGAACGGCACGGTAAGGGGAAACAAGGCTAAGGCACGACAACGCAGGGCTAGCCAATGCACGGCAAGGAAAGGAAAGGGTAACGCAAGGCAAGGCACCGTTACGCGAGGCAAGGCTAAGGCACGACAACGCAAGGCCAGGCAATGCACGGAAGGCAAGCAAAGAGTAACGGAAGGCAAGGAAGGCAAGGGAAAGCAAGGCAAGGCAAGGGTAACGGAAGGAACGGCACGGCAAGGGGAAACAAGGCTAAGGCACGGCAACGCACGGCTAGGCAATACACGGCAAGGCAAGGAAAGGGTAACGCAAGGCAAGGCACTGTAAGGCGAGGCAAGGCTAAGGCACGACAACGCAAGGCTAGGCAATGCACGGAAGGAAAGCAAAGAGTAACGGAAGGCAATGAAAGTAAGGGAAAGCAAAGCAAGGTAAGGGTAACGCAAGGCAAGGCACGGTGAGGCAAGGCAAGGCTGATGCACGACAATGCACGGCTAGGCAATGCACGGCCAGGCAAGGAAAGGGTAACGCAAGGCAAGGCACGGTCAGGCGAGGCAAGGCTAAGGCACGACAACGCAAGGCTAGGCAATGCACGGAAGGCAAGCAAAGAGGAACGGAAGGCAAGGAAGGCTAGGGAAAGCAGGGAAAGGCAAGGGTAACGGAAGGAACGGCACGGTAAGGGGAAACAAGGCTAAGGCACGACAACGCAGGGCTAGCCAATGCACGGCAAGGAAAGGAAAGGGTAACGCAAGGCAAGGCACGGTAAGGCGCGGCAAGGCTAAGGCACGACAACGCAAGGCTAGGCAATAAACGGAAGGCAAGCAAAGAGTAACGGAAGGCAAGGAAGGCAAGGGAAAGCAGGGGAAGGCAAGGGTAACGGAAGGAACGGCACGGTAAGGGGAAACAAGGCTAAGGCACGACAACGCAGGGCTAGCCAATGCAGGGCAAGGCAAGGAAATGGTAACGCAAGGCAAGGCACGGTTTGGGGAGGCAAAGCTAATGCACGACAACGCAAGGCTAGGCAGTGCACGGCTAGGCAAGGAAAGAGTAACGGAAGGAAAGGAAGGCAAGGCAAAGCAAGGCAAGGCAAGTGTAACAAAAGGCAAGGCACGGCAAGGGGAAACAAGGCTAAGGAACGGCAACGCACGGCTACGCAATGCACGGCCAGGCAAGGAAAGGGTAACGCAAGGCAAGGCACGGTAAGGCAAGACAAGGCTAATGCACGACAACGCACGGCTAGGCAATACACGGCCAGGCAAGGAAAGGGTAACGCAAGGCAAAGCACGGTGAGGCAAGGCAAGGCAAATGCACGACAACGCACGGCTAGGCAATGCACGGCAAGGCAAGGAAAGGGGAACGCAAGGCAAGGCACGGTCAGGCGAGGCAAGGCTAAGGCACGACAACGCAAGGCTAGGCAATGAACGGAAGGCAAGCAAAGAATAACGGAATGCAAGGAAGGCTAGTGAAAGCAGGGAAAGGCAAGGGTAACGGAAGGAACGGCACGGTAAGGGCAAACAAGACTAAGGCACGACAACACAGGGCTAGGCAATGCAGGGCAAGGCAAGGAAATGGTAACGCAAAGCAAGGCACGGTTTGGGGAGGCAAAGCTAATGCACGACAACGCAAGGCTAGGCAGTGCACGGCTAGGCAAGGAAAGAGTAACGGAAGGAAAGGAAGGCAAGGCAAAGCAAGGCAAGGCAAGTGTAACAAAAGGCAAGGCACGGCAAGGGGAAACAAGGCTAAGGAACGGCAACGCACGGCTATGCAATGCACGGCCAGGCAAGGAAAGGGTAACGCAAGGCAAGGCACGGTAAGGCAAGACAAGGCTAATGCACGACAACGCACGGCTCGGCAATGCACGGCCAGGCAAGGAAAGGGTAACGCAGGGCAAGGCACGGTGAGGCAAGGCAAGGCAAATGCTCGACAACGCACGGCTAGGCAATGCACGGTAAGGCAAGGAAAGGGTAACGCAAGGCAAGGCACGGTCAGGCGAGGCAAGGCTAAGGCACGACAACGCAAGGCTAGGCAATGAACGGAAGGCAAGCAAAGAGTAACGGAAGGCAAGGAAGGCAAGGGAAAGCAAGGGAAGGCAAGGGCAACGAAAGGAACGGCACGGTAAGGGGAAACAAAGCTAAGGCACGACAATGCAGGGCTAGGCAATGCACGGCAAAGCAAGGAAAGGGTAACGAAAGGCAAAGCACGGTGAGGCAAGACAAGGCAAATGCACGACAACGCACGGCTAGGCAATGCACGGCAAGGCAAGGAAAGGGTAACTCAAGGCAAGGCACGGTCAGGCGAGGCAAGGCTAAGGCACGACAACGCAAGGCTAGGCAATGCACGGAAGGCAAGCAAAGAGTAACTGAAGGCAAGGAAGGCAAGGGAAAGCAGGGGAAGGCAAGGGTAACGAAAGGAACGGCACGGTAAGGGGAAACAAGGCTAAGGCACGACAACACAGGGCTAGGCAATGCAGGGCAAGGCAAGGAAAGGGTAACGCAAGGCAAGGCACGGTTTGGGGAGGAAGGCGAATGCACGACAACGCAAGGCTAGGCAATGCACGGAAGGCAAGCAAAGAGTAACGGAAGGCAAGGAAGGCAAGGGAAAGCAAGGCAAGGCAAGGGTAACAGAAGGAACGGCACGGCAAGGGCAAACAAGGCTAAGGCACGGCAACGCACCGCTAGGCAATGCACGGCAAGGCAAGGAAAGGGTAACGCAAGGCAAGGCACGGTGAGGCAAGGCAAGGCTGATGCACGACAACGCACGGCTAGGCAATGCACGGCAAGGCAAGGAAAGGGTAACGCAAGGCAAGGCACGGTCAGGCGAGGCAAGGCTAAGGCACGACAACGCAAGGCTAGGCAATGCACGGCAAGGCAAGGAAAGGGTAACGCAAGGCAAGGCACGGTCAGGCGCGGCAAGGCTAAGGCACGACAACGCAAGGCTAGGCAATAAACGGAAGGCAAGCAAAGAGTAACGGAAGGCAAGGAAGGCAAGGGAAAGCAAGGCAAGGCAAGGGTAACGGAAGGAACGGCACGGCAAGGGGAAACAAGGCTAAGGCACGGCAACGCACGGCTAGGCAATACACGGCAAGGCAAGGAAAGGGTAACGCAAGGCAAGGCACTGTCAGGCGAGGCAAGGCTAAGGCACGACAACGCAAGGCTAGGCAATGCACGGAAGGAAAGCAAAGAGTAACGGAAGGCAATGAAAGTAAGGGAAAGCAAAGCAAGGTAAGGGTAACGCAAGGCAAGGCACGGTGAGGCAAGGCAAGGCTGATGCACGACAATGCACGGCTAGGCAATGCACGGCCAGGCAAGGAAATGGTAACGCAAGGCAAGGCACGGTCAGGCGAGGCAAGGCTAAGGCACGACAACGCAAGGCTAGGCAATGCACGGAAGGCAAGCAAAGAGGAACGGAAGGCAAGGAAGGCTAGGGAAAGCAGGGAAAGGCAAGGGTAACGGAAGGAACGGCACGGTAAGGGCAAACAAGACTAAGGCACGACAACACAGGGCTAGGCAATGCAGGGCAAGGCAAGGAAATGGTAACTCAAGGCAAGGCACGGTTTGGGGAGGCAAAGCTAATGCACGACAACGCAAGGCTAGGCAGTGCACGGCTAGGCAAGGAAAGAGTAACGGAAGGAAAGGAAGGCAAGGCAAAGCAAGGCAAGGCAAGTGTAACAAAAGGCAAGGCACGGCAAGGGGAAACAAGGCTAAGGAACGGCAAGGGACGGCTACGCAATGCACGGCCAGGCAAGGAAAGGGTAACGCAAGGCAAGGCACGGTAAGGCAAGACAAGGCTAATGCACGACAATGCACGGCTAGGCAATGCACGGCCAGGCAAGGAAAGGGTAACGTAAGGCAAGGCACGATGAGGCAAGGCAAGGCAAATGCACGACAACGCACGGCTAGGCAATGCACGGCAAGGCAAGGAAAGGGTAACGCAAGGCAAGGCACGGTCAGGCGAGGTAAGGCTAAGGCACGACAACGCAAGGCTAGGCAATGAACGGAAGGCAAGCAAAGAATAACGGAAGGCAAGGAAGGCTAGGGAAAGCAGGGAAAGGCAAGGGTAACGGAAGGAACGGCACGGTAAGGGCAAACAAGACTAAGGCACGACAACACAGGGCTAGGCAATGCAGGGCAAGGCAAGGAAATGGTAACGCAAGGCCAGGCACGGTTTGGGGAGGCAAAGCTAATGCACGAAAACGCAAGGCTAGGCAGTGCACGGCTAGGCAAGGAAAGAGTAACGGAAGGAAAGGAAGGCAAGGCAAAGCAAGGCAAGGCAAGTGTAACAAAAGGCAAGGCACGGCAAGGGGAAACAAGGCTAAGGAACGGCAACGCACGGCTATGCAATGCACGGCCAGGCAAGGAAAGGGTAACGCAAGGCAAGGCACGGTAAGGCAAGACAAGGCTAATGCACGACAACGCACGGCTAGGCAATGCACGGCCAGGCAAGGAAAGGGTAACGCAAGGCAAGGCACGGTGAGGGAAGGCAAGGCAAATGCACGACAACGCACGGCTAGGCAATGCACGGCAAGGCAAGGAAAGGGTAACGCAAGGCAAGGCACGGTCAGGCGAGGCAAGGCTAAGGCACGACAACGCAAGGCTAGGCAATGAACGGAAGGCAAGCAAAGAGTAACGGAAGGCAAGGAAGGCAAGGGAAAGCAAGGGAAGGCAAGGGCAACGAAAGGAACGGCACGGTAAGGGGAAACAAAGCTAAGGCACGACAATGCAGGGCTAGGCAATGCACGGCAAGGCAAGGAAAGGGTAACGCAAGGCAAAGCACGGTGAGGCAAGACAAGGCAAATACACGACAACGCACGGCTAGGCAATGCACGGCAAGGCAAGGAAAGGGTAACTCAAGGCAAGGCACGGTCAGGCGAGGCAAGGCTAAGGCACGCCAACGCAAGGCTAGGCAATGCACGGAAGGCAAGCAAAGAGTAACGGAAGGCAAGGAAGGCAAGGGAAAGCAGGGGAAGGCAAGTGTAACGAAAGGAACGGCACGGTAAGGGGAAACAAGGCTAAGGCACGACAACACAGGGCTAGGCAATGCAGGGCAAGGCAAGGAAAGGGTAACGCAAGGCAAGGCACGGTTTGGGGAGGAAGACGAATGCACGACAACGCAAGGCTAGGCAATGCACGGAAGGCAAGCAAAGAGTAACGGAAGGCAAGGAAGGCAAGGGAAAGCAAGGCAAGGCAAGGGTAACGGAAGGAACGGCACGGCAAGGGGAAACAAGGCTAAGGCAAGGCAACGCACGGCTAGGCAATACACGGCAAGGCAAGGAAAGGGTAACGCAAGGCAAGGCACGGTCAGGCGAGGCAAGGCTGAGGCACGACAACGCAAGGCTAGGCAATGCACGGCAAGGCAAGGAAAGGGTAACGCAAGGCAAGGCACGGTAAGGCGCGGCAAGGCTAAGGCACGACAACGCAAGGCTAGGCAATGCACGGAAGGCAAGCAAAGAGTAACGGAAGGCAAGGAAGGCAAGGGAAAGCAAGGCAAGGCAAGGGTAACGGAAGGAACGGCACGGCAAGGGGAAACAAGGCTAAGGCACGGCAACGCACGGCTAGGCAATGCACGGCAAGGCAAGGAAAGGGTAACGCAAGGCAAGGCACGGTCAGGCGAGGCAAGGCTAAGGCACGACAACGCAAGGCTAGGCAATGCACGGAAGGCAAGCAAAGAGGAACGGAAGGCAAGGAAGGCTAGGGAAAGCAGGGAAAGGCAAGGGTAACGGAAGGAACGGCACGGTAAGGGCAAACAAGACTAAGGCACGACAACACAGGGCTAGGCAATGCAGGGCAAGGCAAGGAAATGGTAACGCAAGGCAAGGCACGGTTTGGGGAGGCAAAGCTAATGCACGACAACGCAAGGCTAGGCAGTGCACGGCTAGGCAAGGAAAGAGTAACGGAAGGAAAGGAAGGCAAGGCAAAGCAAGGCAAGGCAAGTGTAACAAAAGGCAAGGCACGGCAAGGGGAAACAAGGCTAAGGAACGGCAACGCACGGCTACGCAATGCACGGCCAGGCAAGGAAAGGGTAACGCAAGGCAAGGCACGGTAAGGCAAGACAAGGCTAATGCACGACAACGCACGGCTAGGCAATGCACGGCCAGGCAAGGAAAGGGTAACGCAAGGCAAGGCACGGTGAGGCAAGGCAAGGCAAATGCACGACAACGCACGGCTAGGCAATGCACGGCAAGGCAAGGAAAGGGTAACGCAAGGCAAGGCACGGTCAGGCGAGGCAAGGCTAAGGCACGACAACGCAAGGCTAGGCAATGAACGGAAGGCAAGCAAAGAGTAACGGAAGGCAAGGAAGGCAAGGGAAAGCAAGGGAAGGCAAGGGCAACGAAAGGAACGGCACGGTAAGGGGAAACAAAGCTAAGGCACGACAATGCAGGGCTAGGCAATGCACGGCAAGGCAAGGAAAGGGTAACGAAAGGCAAAGCACGGTGAGGCAAGACAAGGCAAATGCACGACAACGCACGGCTAGGCAATGCACGGCAAGGCAAGGAAAGGGTAACTCAAGGCAAGGCACGGTCAGGCGAGGCAAGGCTAAGGCACGACAACGCAAGTCTAGGCAATGCACGGAAGGCAAGCAAAGAGTAACGGAAGGCAAGGAAGGCAAGGGAAAGCAGGGGAAGGCAAGGGTAACGAAAGGAACGGCACGGTAAGGGGAAACAAGGCTAAGGCACGAAAACACAGGGCTATGCAATGCAGGGCAAGGCAAGGAAAGGGTAACGCAAGGCAAGGCACGGTTTGAGGCGGAAGGCGAATGCACGACATCGCAAGGCTAGGCAATGCACGGAAGGCAAGCAAAGAGTAACGGAAGGCAAGGAAGGCAAGGGAAAGCAAGGCAAGGCAAGGGTAACAGAAGGAACGGCACGGCAAGGGCAAACAAGGCTAAGGCACGGCAACGCACGGCTAGGCAATGCACGGCAAGGCAAGGAAAGGGTAACGCAAGGCAAGGCACGGTGAGGCAAGGCAAGGCTGATGCACGACAACGCAAGGCTAGGCAATGCACGGAAGGAAAGCAAAGAGTAACGGAAAGCAATGAAAGTAAGGGAAAGCAAAGCAAGGTAAGGGTAACGCAAGGCAAGGCACGGTAAGGCAAGACAAGGCTAATGCACGACAACGCACGGCTAGGCAATTCACGGCAAGGCAAGGAAAGGGTAACGCAAGGCAAGGCACGGTCAGGCGAGGCAAGGCTAAGGCACGACAACGCAAGGCTAGGCAATGCACGGAAGTCAAGCAAAGAGGAACGGAAGGCAAGGAAGGCTAGGGAAAGCAGGGAAAGGCAAGGGTAACGGAAGGAACGGCACGGTAAGGGCAAACACGACTAAGGCACGACAACACAGGGCTAGGCAATGCAGGGCAAGGCAAGGAAATGGTAACGCTAGGCAAGGCACGGTTTGGGGAGGCAAAGCTAATGCACGACAACGCAAGGCTAGGCAGTGCACGGCTAGGCAAGGAAAGAGTAACGGAAGGAAAGGAAGGCAAGGCAAAGCAAGGCAAGGCAAGTGTAACAAAAGGCAAGGCACGGCAAGGGGAAACAAGGCTAAGGAACGGCAACGCACGGCTACGCAATGCACGGCCAGGCAAGGAAAGGGTAACGCAAGGCAAGGCGCGGTAAGGCAAGACAAGGCTAATGCACGACAACGCACGGCTAGGCAATGCACGGCCAGGCAAGGAAAGGGTAACGCAAGGCAAAGCACGGTGAGGCAAGGCAAGGCAAATGCACGACAACGCACGGCTAGGCAATGCACGGCAAGGCAAGGAAAGGGGAACGCAAGGCAAGGCACGGTCAGGCGAGGCAAGGCTAAGGCACGACAACGCAAGGCTAGGCAATGAACGGAAGGCAAGCAAAGAATAACGGAAGGCAAGGAAGGCTAGGGAAAGCAGGTAAAGGCAAGGGTAACGGAAGGAACGGCACGGTAAGGGCAAACAAGACTAAGGCACGACAACACAGGGCTAGGCAATGCAGGGCAAGGCAAGGAAATGGTAACGCAAGGCAAGGCACGGTTTGGGGAGGCAAAGCTAATGCACGACAACGCAAGGCTAGGCAGTGCACGGCTAGGCAAGGAAAGAGTAACGGAAGGAAAGGAAGGCAAGGCAAAGCAAGGCAAGGCAAGTGTAACAAAAGGCAAGGCACGGCAAGGGGAAACAAGGCTAAGGCAAGGCAACGCACGGCTAGGCAATACACGGCAAGGCAAGGAAAGGGTAACGCAAGGCAAGGCACGGTCAGGCGAGGCAAGGCTGAGGCACGACAACGCAAGGCTAGGCAATGCACGGCAAGGCAAGGAAAGGGTAACGCAAGGCAAGGCACGGTAAGGCGCGGCAAGGCTAAGGCACGACAACGCAAGGCTAGGCAATGCACGGAAGGCAAGCAAAGAGTAACGGAAGGCAAGGAAGGCAAGGGAAAGCAAGGCAAGGCAAGGGTAACGGAAGGAACGGCACGGCAAGGGGAAACAAGGCTCAGGCACGGCAACGCACGGCTAGGCAATGCACGGCAAGGCAAGGAAAGGGTAACGCAAGGCAAGGCACGGTCAGGCGAGGCAAGGCTAAGGCACGACAACGCAAGGCTAGGCAATGCACGGAAGGCAAGCAAAGAGGAACGGAAGGCAAGGAAGGCTAGGGAAAGCAGGGAAAGGCAAGGGTAACGGAAGGAACGGCACGGTAAGGGCAAACAAGACTAAGGCACGACAACACAGGGCTAGGCAATGCAGGGCAAGGCAAGGAAATGGTAACGCAAGGCAAGGCACGGTTTGGGGAGGCAAAGCTAATGCACGACAACGCAAGGCTAGGCAGTGCACGGCTAGGCAAGGAAAGAGTAACGGAAGGAAAGGAAGGCAAGGCAAAGCAAGGCAAGGCAAGTGTAACAAAAGGCAAGGCACGGCAAGGGGAAACAAGGCTAAGGAACGGCAACGCACGGCTACGCAATGCACGGCCAGGCAAGGAAAGGGTAACGCAAGGCAAGGCACGGTAAGGCAAGACAAGGCTAATGCACGACAACGCACGGCTAGGCAATGCACGGCCAGGCAAGGAAAGGGTAACGCAAGGCAAGGCACGGTGAGGCAAGGCAAGGCAAATGCACGACAACGCACGGCTAGGCAATGCACGGCAAGGCAAGGAAAGGGTAACGCAAGGCAAGGCACGGTCAGGCGAGGCAAGGCTAAGGCACGACAACGCAAGGCTAGGCAATGAACGGAAGGCAAGCAAAGAGTAACGGAAGGCAAGGAAGGCAAGGGAAAGCAAGGGAAGGCAAGGGCAACGAAAGGAACGGCACGGTAAGGGGAAACAAAGCTAAGGCACGACAATGCAGGGCTAGGCAATGCACGGCAAGGCAAGGAAAGGGTAACGAAAGGCAAAGCACGGTGAGGCAAGACAAGGCAAATGCACGACAACGCACGGCTAGGCAATGCACGGCAAGGCAAGGAAAGGGTAACTCAAGGCAAGGCACGGTCAGGCGAGGCAAGGCTAAGGCACGACAACGCAAGTCTAGGCAATGCACGGAAGGCAAGCAAAGAGTAACGGAAGGCAAGGAAGGCAAGGGAAAGCAGGGGAAGGCAAGGGTAACGAAAGGAACGGCACGGTAAGGGGAAACAAGGCTAAGGCACGAAAACACAGGGCTATGCAATGCAGGGCAAGGCAAGGAAAGGGTAACGCAAGGCAAGGCACGGTTTGAGGCGGAAGGCGAATGCACGACATCGCAAGGCTAGGCAATGCACGGAAGGCAAGCAAAGAGTAACGGAAGGCAAGGAAGGCAAGGGAAAGCAAGGCAAGGCAAGGGTAACAGAAGGAACGGCACGGCAAGGGCAAACAAGGCTAAGGCACGGCAACGCACGGCTAGGCAATGCACGGCAAGGCAAGGAAAGGGTAACGCAAGGCAAGGCACGGTGAGGCAAGGCAAGGCTGATGCACGACAACGCAAGGCTAGGCAATGCACGGAAGGAAAGCAAAGAGTAACGGAAAGCAATGAAAGTAAGGGAAAGCAAAGCAAGGTAAGGGTAACGCAAGGCAAGGCACGGTAAGGCAAGACAAGGCTAATGCACGACAACGCACGGCTAGGCAATTCACGGCAAGGCAAGGAAAGGGTAACGCAAGGCAAGGCACGGTCAGGCGAGGCAAGGCTAAGGCACGACAACGCAAGGCTAGGCAATGCACGGAAGTCAAGCAAAGAGGAACGGAAGGCAAGGAAGGCTAGGGAAAGCAGGGAAAGGCAAGGGTAACGGAAGGAACGGCACGGTAAGGGCAAACACGACTAAGGCACGACAACACAGGGCTAGGCAATGCAGGGCAAGGCAAGGAAATGGTAACGCTAGGCAAGGCACGGTTTGGGGAGGCAAAGCTAATGCACGACAACGCAAGGCTAGGCAGTGCACGGCTAGGCAAGGAAAGAGTAACGGAAGGAAAGGAAGGCAAGGCAAAGCAAGGCAAGGCAAGTGTAACAAAAGGCAAGGCACGGCAAGGGGAAACAAGGCTAAGGAACGGCAACGCACGGCTACGCAATGCACGGCCAGGCAAGGAAAGGGTAACGCAAGGCAAGGCACGGTAAGGCAAGACAAGGCTAATGCACGACAACGCACGGCTAGGCAATGCACGGCCAGGCAAGGAAAGGGTAACGCAAGGCAAAGCACGGTGAGGCAAGGCAAGGCAAATGCACGACAACGCACGGCTAGGCAATGCACGGCAAGGCAAGGAAAGGGGAACGCAAGGCAAGGCACGGTCAGGCGAGGCAAGGCTAAGGCACGACAACGCAAGGCTAGGCAATGAACGGAAGGCAAGCAAAGAATAACGGAAGGCAAGGAAGGCTAGGGAAAGCAGGGCAAGGCAAGGGTAACGGAAGGAACGGCACGGTAAGGGCAAACAAGACTAAGGCACGACAACGCAGGGCTAGGCAATGCAGGGCAAGGCAAGGAAATGGTAACGCAAGGCAAGGCACGGTTTGGGGAGGCAAAGCTAATGCACGACAACGCAAGGCTAGGCAGTGCACGGCTAGGCAAGGAAAGAGTAACGGAAGGAAAGGAAGGCAAGGCAAAGCAAGGCAAGGCAAGTGTAACAAAAGGCAAGGCACGGCAAGGGGAAACAAGGCTAAGGAACGGCAACGCACGGCTATGCAATGCACGGCCAGGCAAGGAAAGGGTAACGCAAGGCAAGGCACGGTAAGGCAAGACAAGGCTAATGCACGACAACGCACGGCTCGGCAATGCACGGCCAGGCAAGGAAAGGGTAACGCAGGGCAAGGCACGGTGAGGCAAGGCAAGGCAAATGCTCGACAACGCACGGCTAGGCAATGCACGGTAAGGCAAGGAAAGGGTAACGCAAGGCAAGGCACGGTCAGGCGAGGCAAGGCTAAGGCACGACAACGCAAGGCTAGGCAATGAACGGAAGGCAAGCAAAGAGTAACGGAAGGCAAGGAAGGCAAGGGAAAGCAAGGGAAGGCAAGGGCAACGAAAGGAACGGCACGGTAAGGGGAAACAAAGCTAAGGCACGACAATGCAGGGCTAGGCAATGCACGGCAAAGCAAGGAAAGGGTAACGAAAGGCAAAGCACGGTGAGGCAAGACAAGGCAAATGCACGACAACGCACGGCTAGGCAATGCACGGCAAGGCAAGGAAAGGGTAACTCAAGGCAAGGCACGGTCAGGCGAGGCAAGGCTAAGGCACGACAACGCAAGGCTAGGCAATGCACGGAAGGCAAGCAAAGAGTAACTGAAGGCAAGGAAGGCAAGGGAAAGCAGGGGAAGGCAAGGGTAACGAAAGGAACGGCACGGTAAGGGGAAACAAGGCTAAGGCACGACAACACAGGGCTAGGCAATGCAGGGCAAGGCAAGGAAAGGGTAACGCAAGGCAAGGCACGGTTTGGGGAGGAAGGCGAATGCACGACAACGCAAGGCTAGGCAATGCACGGAAGGCAAGCAAAGAGTAACGGAAGGCAAGGAAGGCAAGGGAAAGCAAGGCAAGGCAAGGGTAACAGAAGGAACGGCACGGCAAGGGCAAACAAGGCTAAGGCACGGCAACGCACCGCTAGGCAATGCACGGCAAGGCAAGGAAAGGGTAACGCAAGGCAAGGCACGGTGAGGCAAGGCAAGGCTGATGCACGACAACGCACGGCTAGGCAATGCACGGCAAGGCAAGGAAAGGGTAACGCAAGGCAAGGCACGGTCAGGCGAGGCAAGGCTAAGGCACGACAACGCAAGGCTAGGCAATGCACGGCAAGGCAAGGAAAGGGTAACGCAAGGCAAGGCACGGTCAGGCGCGGCAAGGCTAAGGCACGACAACGCAAGGCTAGGCAATAAACGGAAGGCAAGCAAAGAGTAACGGAAGGCAAGGAAGGCAAGGGAAAGCAAGGCAAGGCAAGGGTAACGGAAGGAACGGCACGGCAAGGGGAAACAAGGCTAAGGCACGGCAACGCACGGCTAGGCAATACACGGCAAGGCAAGGAAAGGGTAACGCAAGGCAAGGCACTGTCAGGCGAGGCAAGGCTAAGGCACGACAACGCAAGGCTAGGCAATGCACGGAAGGAAAGCAAAGAGTAACGGAAGGCAATGAAAGTAACGGAAAGCAAAGCAAGGTAAGGGTAACGCAAGGCAAGGCACGGTGAGGCAAGGCAAGGCTGATGCACGACAATGCACGGCTAGGCAATGCACGGCCAGGCAAGGAAATGGTAACGCAAGGCAAGGCACGGTCAGGCGAGGCAAGGCTAAGGCACGACAACGCAAGGCTAGGCAATGCACGGAAGGCAAGCAAAGAGGAACGGAAGGCAAGGAAGGCTAGGGAAAGCAGGGAAAGGCAAGGGTAACGGAAGGAACGGCACGGTAAGGGCAAACAAGACTAAGGCACGACAACACAGGGCTAGGCAATGCAGGGCAAGGCAAGGAAATGGTAACTCAAGGCAAGGCACGGTTTGGGGAGGCAAAGCTAATGCACGACAACGCAAGGCTAGGCAGTGCACGGCTAGGCAAGGAAAGAGTAACGGAAGGAAAGGAAGGCAAGGCAAAGCAAGGCAAGGCAAGTGTAACAAAAGGCAAGGCACGGCAAGGGGAAACAAGGCTAAGGAACGGCAAGGGACGGCTACGCAATGCACGGCCAGGCAAGGAAAGGGTAACGCAAGGCAAGGCACGGTAAGGCAAGACAAGGCTAATGCACGAGAATGCACGGCTAGGCAATGCACGGCCAGGCAAGGAAAGGGTAACGTAAGGCAAGGCACGATGAGGCAAGGCAAGGCAAATGCACGACAACGCACGGCTAGGCAATGCACGGCAAGGCAAGGAAAGGGTAACGCAAGGCAAGGCACGGTCAGGCGAGGTAAGGCTAAGGCACGACAACGCAAGGCTAGGCAATGAACGGAAGGCAAGCAAAGAATAACGGAAGGCAAGGAAGGCTAGGGAAAGCAGGGAAAGGCAAGGGTAACGGAAGCAACGGCACGGTAAGGGCAAACAAGACTAAGGCACGACAACACAGGGCTAGGCAATGCAGGGCAAGGCAAGGAAATGGTAACGCAAGGCCAGGCACGGTTTGGGGAGGCAAAGCTAATGCACGAAAACGCAAGGCTAGGCAGTGCACGGCTAGGCAAGGAAAGAGTAACGGAAGGAAAGGAAGGCAAGGCAAAGCAAGGCAAGGCAAGTGTAACAAAAGGCAAGGCACGGCAAGGGGAAACAAGGCTAAGGAACGGCAACGCACGGCTATGCAATGCACGGCCAGGCAAGGAAAGGGTAACGCAAGGCAAGGCACGGTAAGGCAAGACAAGGCTAATGCACGACAACGCACGGCTAGGCAATGCACGGCAAGGCAAGGAAAGGGTAACGCAAGGCAAGGCACGGTCAGGCGAGGCAAGGCTAAGGCACGACAACGCAAGGCTAGGCAATGAACGGAAGGCAAGCAAAGAGTAACGGAAGGCAAGGAAGGCAAGGGAAAGCAAGGGAAGGCAAGGGCAACGAAAGGAACGGCACGGTAAGGGGAAACAAAGCTAAGGCACGACAATGCAGGGCTAGGCAATGCACGGCAAGGCAAGGAAAGGGTAACGCAAGGCAAAGCACGGTGAGGCAAGACAAGGCAAATACACGACAACGCACGGCTAGGCAATGCACGGCAAGGCAAGGAAAGGGTAACTCAAGGCAAGGCACGGTCAGGCGAGGCAAGGCTAAGGCACGCCAACGCAAGGCTAGGCAATGCACGGAAGGCAAGCAAAGAGTAACGGAAGGCAAGGAAGGCAAGGGAAAGCAGGGGAAGGCAAGTGTAACGAAAGGAACGGCACGGTAAGGGGAAACAAGGCTAAGGCACGACAACACAGGGCTAGGCAATGCAGGGCAAGGCAAGGAAAGGGTAACGCAAGGCAAGGCACGGTTTGGGGAGGAAGACGAATGCACGACAACGCAAGGCTAGGCAATGCACGGAAGGCAAGCAAAGAGTAACGGAAGGCAAGGAAGGCAAGGGAAAGCAAGGCAAGGCAAGGGTAACGGAAGGAACGGCACGGCAAGGGGAAACAAGGCTAAGGCACGGCAACGCACGGCTAGGCAATACACGGCAAGGCAAGGAAAGGGTAACGCAAGGCAAGGCACGGTCAGGCGAGGCAAGGCTGAGGCACGACAACGCACGGCTAGGCAATGCACGGCAAGGCAAGGAAAGGGTAACGCAAGGCAAGGCACGGTAAGGCGCGGCAAGGCTAAGGCACGACAACGCAAGGCTAGGCAATGAACGGAAGGCAAGCAAAGAGTAACGGAAGGCAAGGAAGGCAAGGGAAAGCAAGGCAAGGCAAGGGTAACGGAAGGAACGGCACGGCAAGGGGAAACAAGGCTAAGGCACGGCAACGCACGGCTAGGCAATGCACGGCAAGGCAAGGAAAGGGTAACGCAAGGCAAGGCACGGTCAGGCGAGGCAAGGCTAAGGCACGACAACGCAAGGCTAGGCAATGCACGGAAGGCAAGCAAAGAGGAACGGAAGGCAAGGAAGGCTAGGGAAAGCAGGGAAAGGCAAGGGTAACGGAAGGAACGGCACGGTAAGGGCAAACAAGACTAAGGCACGACAACACAGGGCTAGGCAATGCAGGGCAAGGCAAGGAAATGGTAACGCAAGGCAAGGCACGGTTTGGGGAGGCAAAGCTAATGCACGACAACGCAAGGCTAGGCAGTGCACGGCTAGGCAAGGAAAGAGTAACGGAAGGAAAGGAAGGCAAGGCAAAGCAAGGCAAGGCAAGTGTAACAAAAGGCAAGGCACGGCAAGGGGAAACAAGGCTAAGGAACGGCAACGCACGGCTACGCAATGCACGGCCAGGCAAGGAAAGGGTAACGCAAGGCAAGGCACGGTAAGGCAAGACAAGGCTAATGCACGACAACGCACGGCTAGGCAATGCACGGCCAGGCAAGGAAAGGGTAACGCAAGGCAAGGCACGGTGAGGCAAGGCAAGGCAAATGCACGACAACGCACGGCTAGGCAATGCACGGCAAGGCAAGGAAAGGGTAACGCAAGGCAAGGCACGGTCAGGCGAGGCAAGGCTAAGGCACGACAACGCAAGGCTAGGCAATGAACGGAAGGCAAGCAAAGAGTAACGGAAGGCAAGGAAGGCAAGGGAAAGCAAGAGAAGGCAAGGGCAACGAAAGGAACGGCACGGTAAGGGGAAACAAAGCTAAGGCACGACAATGCAGGGCTAGGCAATGCACGGCAAGGCAAGGAAAGGGTAACGAAAGGCAAAGCACGGTGAGGCAAGACAAGGCAAATGCACGACAACGCACGGCTAGGCAATGCACGGCAAGGCAAGGAAAGGGTAACTCAAGGCAAGGCACGGTCAGGCGAGGCAAGGCTAAGGCACGACAACGCAAGTCTAGGCAATGCACGGAAGGCAAGCAAAGAGTAACGGAAGGCAAGGAAGGCAAGGGAAAGCAGGGGAAGGCAAGGGTAACGAAAGGAACGGCACGGTAAGGGGAAACAAGGCTAAGGCACGACAACACAGGGCTATGCAATGCAGGGCAAGGCAAGGAAAGGGTAACGCAAGGCAAGGCACGGTTTGAGGCGGAAGGCGAATGCACGACATCGCAAGGCTAGGCAATGCACGGAAGGCAAGCAAAGAGTAACGGAAGGCAAGGAAGGCAAGGGAAAGCAAGGCAAGGCAAGGGTAACAGAAGGAACGGCACGGCAAGGGCAAACAAGGCTAAGGCACGGCAACGCACGGCTACGCAATGCACGGCAAGGCAAGGAAAGGGTAACACAAGGCAAGGCACGGTGAGGCAAGGCAAGGCTGATGCACGACAACGCACGGCTAGGCAATGCACGGCAAGGCAAGGAAAGGGTAACGCAAGGCAGGGCACGGTCAGGCGAGGCAAGGCTAAGGCACGACAACGCAAGGCTAGGCAATGCACGGCAAGGCAAGTAATGGGTAACGCAAGGCAAGGCACGGTAAGGCGCGGCAAGGCTAAGGCACGACAACGCAAGGCTAGGCAATAAACGGAAGGCAAGCAAAGAGTAACGGAAGGCAAGAAAGGGAAGGGAAAGCAGGGGAAGGCAAGGGTAACGGAAGGAACGGCACGGTAAGGGGAAACAAGGCTAAGGCACGACAACGCAGGGCTAGCCAATGCACGGCAAGGAAAGGAAAGGGTAACGCAAGGCAAGGCACCGTTACGCGAGGCAAGGCTAAGGCACGACAACGCAAGGCCAGGCAATGCACGGAAGGCAAGCAAAGAGTAACGGAAGGCAAGGAAGGCAAGGGAAAGCAAGGCAAGGCAAGGGTAACGGAAGGAACGGCACGGCAAGGGGAAACAAGGCTAAGGCACGGCAACGCACGGCTAGGCAATACACGGCAAGGCAAGGAAAGGGTAACGCAAGGCAAGGCACTGTAAGGCGAGGCAAGGCTAAGGCACGACAACGCAAGGCTAGGCAATGCACGGAAGGAAAGCAAAGAGTAACGGAAGGCAATGAAAGTAAGGGAAAGCAAAGCAAGGTAAGGGTAACGCAAGGCAAGGCACGGTGAGGCAAGGCAAGGCTGATGCACGACAATGCACGGCTAGGCAATGCACGGCCAGGCAAGGAAAGGGTAACGCAAGGCAAGGCACGGTCAGGCGAGGCAAGGCTAAGGCACGACAACGCAAGGCTAGGCAATGCACGGAAGGCAAGCAAAGAGGAACGGAAGGCAAGGAAGGCTAGGGAAAGCAGGGAAAGGCAAGGGTAACGGAAGGAACGGCACGGTAAGGGGAAACAAGGCTAAGGCACGACAACGCAGGGCTAGCCAATGCACGGCAAGGAAAGGAAAGGGTAACGCAAGGCAAGGCACGGTAAGGCGCGGCAAGGCTAAGGCACGACAACGCAAGGCTAGGCAACAAACGGAAGGCAAGCAAAGAGTAACGGAAGGCAAGGAAGGCAAGGGAAAGCAGGGGAAGGCAAGGGTAACGGAAGGAACGGCACGGTAAGGGGAAACAAGGCTAAGGCACGACAACGCAGGGCTAGCCAATGCACGGCAAGGCAAGGAAAGGGTAACGCAAGGCAAGGCACTGTCAGGCGAGGCAAGGGTAAGGCACGAAAACGCAAGGCTAGGCAATGCACGGAAGGCAAGCAAAGAGGAACGGAAGGCAAGGAAGGCTAGGGAAAGCAGGGAAAGGCAAGGGTAACGGAAGGAACGGCACGGTAAGGGCAAACAAGACTAAGGCACGACAACACAGGGCTAGGCAATGCAGGGCAAGGCAAGGAAATGGTAACGCAAGGCAAGGCACGGTTTGGGGAGGCAAAGCTAATGCACGACAACGCAAGGCTAGGCAGTGCACGGCTAGGCAAGGAAAGAGTAACGGAAGGAAAGGAAGGCAAGGCAAAGCAAGGCAAGGCAAGTGTAACAAAAGGCAAGGCACGGCAAGGGGAAACAAGGCTAAGGAACGGCAACGCACGGCTACGCAATGCACGGCCAGGCAAGGAAAGGGTAACGCAAGGCAAGGCACGGTAAGGCAAGACAAGGCTAATGCACGACAACGCACGGCTAGGCAATGCACGGCCAGGCAAGGAAAGGGTAACGCAAGGCAAGGCACGGTCAGGCGAGGCAAGGCTAAGGCACGACAACGCAAGGCTAGGCAATGAACGGAAGGCAAGCAAAGAGTAACGGAAGGCAAGGAAGGCAAGGGAAAGCAAGGGAAGGCAAGGGCAACGAAAGGAACGGCACGGTAAGGGGAAACAAAGCTAAGGCAGGACAATGCAGGGCTAGGCAATGCACGGCAAGGCAAGGAAAGGGTAACGCAAGGCAAAGCACGGTGAGGCAAGACAAGGCAAATGCACGACAACGCACGGCTAGGCAATGCACGGCAAGGCAAGGAAAGGGTAACGCAAGGCAAGGCACGGTAAGGCGCGGCAAGGCTAAGGCACGACAACGCAAGGCTAGGCAATAAACGGAAGGCAGGCAAAGAGTAACGGAAGGCAAGGAAGGCAAGGGAAAGCAGGGGAAGGCAAGGGTAACGGAAGGAACGGCATGGCAAGGGGA
Source organism: Macrotis lagotis (assembly GCF_037893015.1). Classification (NCBI taxonomy): domain Eukaryota; kingdom Metazoa; phylum Chordata; class Mammalia; order Peramelemorphia; family Peramelidae; genus Macrotis; species Macrotis lagotis. Next base: position 133,673 of record NW_027422180.1, on the reverse strand, counting down.
AACAAGGCTAAGGCACGGCAACGCACGGCTAGGCAATACACGGCAAGGCAAGGAAAGGGTAACGCAAGGCAAGGCACGGTCAGGCGAGGCAAGGCTGAGGCACGACAACGCAAGGCTAGGCAATGCACGGCAAGGCAAGGAAAGGGTAACGCAAGGCAAGGCACGGTAAGGCGCGGCAAGGCTAAGGCACGACAACGCAAGGCTAGGCAATGCACGGAAGGCAAGCAAAGAGGATCGGAAGGCAAGGAAGGCTAGGGAAAGCAGGGAAAGGCAAGGGTAACGGAAGGAACGGCACGGTAAGGGCAAACAAGACTAAGGCACGACAACACAGGGCTAGGCAATGCAGGGCAAGGCAAGGAAATGGTAACGCAAGGCAAGGCACGGTTTGGGGAGGCAAAGCTAATGCACGACAACGCAAGGCTAGGCAGTGCACGGCTAGGCAAGGAAAGAGTAACGGAAGGAAAGGAAGGCAAGGCAAAGCAAGGCAAGGCAAGTGTAACAAAAGGCAAGGCACGGCAAGGGGAAACAAGGCTAAGGAACGGCAACGCACGACTACGCAATGCACGGCCAGGCAAGGAAAGGGTAACGCAAGGCAAGGCACGGTAAGGCAAGACAAGGCTAATGCACGACAACGCACGGCTAGGTAATGCACGGCCAGGCAAGGAAAGGGTAACGCAAGGCAAGGCACGGTGAGGCAAGGCAAGGCAAATGCACGACAACGCACGGCTAGGCAATGCACGGCAAGGCAAGGAAAGGGTAACGCAAGGCAAGGCACGGTCAGGCGAGGCAAGGCTAAGGCACGACAACGCAAGGCTAGGCAATGAACGGAAGGCAAGCAAAGAGTAACGGAAGGCAAGGAAGGCAAGGGAAAGCAAGGGAAGGCAAGGGCAACGAAAGGAACGGCACGGTAAGGGGAAACAAAGCTAAGGCACGACAATGCAGGGCTAGGCAATGCACGGCAAGGCAAGGAAAGGGTAACGAAAGGCAAAGCACCGTTACGCGAGGCAAGGCTAAGGCACGACAACGCAAGGCTAGGCAATGCACGGAAGGCAAGCAAAGAGTAACGGAAGGCAAGGAAGGCAAGGGAAAGCAAGGCAAGGCAAGGGTAACGGAAGGAACGGCACGGCAAGGGGAAACAAGGCTAAGGCACGGCAACGCACGGCTAGGCAATGCACGGCAAGGCAAGGAAAGGGTAACGCAAGGCAAGGCACTGTCAGGCGAGGCAAGGCTAAGACACGACAACGCAAGGCTAGGCAATGCACGGAAGGAAAGCAAAGAGTAACGGAAAGCAATGAAAGTAAGGGAAAGCAAAGCAAGGTAAGGGTAACGCAAGGCAAGGCACGGTAAGGCAAGACAAGGCTAATGCACGACAACGCACGGCTAGGCAATTCACGGCAAGGCAAGGAAAGGGTAACGCAAGGCAAGGCACGGTCAGGCGAGGCAAGGCTAAGGCACGACAACGCAAGGCTAGGCAATGCACGGAAGTCAAGCAAAGAGGAACGGAAGGCAAGGAAGGCTAGGGAAAGCAGGGAAAGGCAAGGGTAACGGAAGGAACGGCACGGTAAGGGCAAACACGACTAAGGCACGACAACACAGGGCTAGGCAATGCAGGGCAAGGCAAGGAAATGGTAACGCTAGGCAAGGCACGGTTTGGGGAGGCAAAGCTAATGCACGACAACGCAAGGCTAGGCAGTGCACGGCTAGGCAAGGAAAGAGTAACGGAAGGAAAGGAAGGCAAGGCAAAGCAAGGCAAGGCAAGTGTAACAAAAGGCAAGGCACGGCAAGGGGAAACAAGGCTAAGGAACGGCAACGCACGGCTACGCAATGCACGGCCAGGCAAGGAAAGGGTAACGCAAGGCAAGGCACGGTAAGGCAAGACAAGGCTAATGCACGACAACGCACGGCTAGGCAATGCACGGCCAGGCAAGGAAAGGGTAACGCAAGGCAAAGCACGGTGAGGCAAGGCAAGGCAAATGCACGACAACGCACGGCTAGGCAATGCACGGCAAGGCAAGGAAAGGGGAACGCAAGGCAAGGCACGGTCAGGCGAGGCAAGGCTAAGGCACGACAACGCAAGGCTAGGCAATGAACGGAAGGCAAGCAAAGAATAACGGAAGGCAAGGAAGGCTAGTGAAAGCAGGGAAAGGCAAGGGTAACGGAAGGAACGGCACGGTAAGGGCAAACAAGACTAAGGCACGACAACACAGGGCTAGGCAATGCAGGGCAAGGCAAGGAAATGGTAACGCAAAGCAAGGCACGGTTTGGGGAGGCAAAGCTAATGCACGACAACGCAAGGCTAGGCAGTGCACGGCTAGGCAAGGAAAGAGTAACGGAAGGAAAGGAAGGCAAGGCAAAGCAAGGCAAGGCAAGTGTAACAAAAGGCAAGGCACGGCAAGGGGAAACAAGGCTAAGGAACGGCAACGCACGGCTATGCAATGCACGGCCAGGCAAGGAAAGGGTAACGCAAGGCAAGGCACGGTAAGGCAAGACAAGGCTAATGCACGACAACGCACGGCTCGGCAATGCACGGCCAGGCAAGGAAAGGGTAACGCAGGGCAAGGCACGGTGAGGCAAGGCAAGGCAAATGCTCGACAACGCACGGCTAGGCAATGCACGGTAAGGCAAGGAAAGGGTAACGCAAGGCAAGGCACGGTCAGGCGAGGCAAGGCTAAGGCACGACAACGCAAGGCTAGGCAATGAACGGAAGGCAAGCAAAGAGTAACGGAAGGCAAGGAAGGCAAGGGAAAGCAAGGGAAGGCAAGGGCAACGAAAGGAACGGCACGGTAAGGGGAAACAAAGCTAAGGCACGACAATGCAGGGCTAGGCAATGCACGGCAAAGCAAGGAAAGGGTAACGAAAGGCAAAGCACGGTGAGGCAAGACAAGGCAAATGCACGACAACGCACGGCTAGGCAATGCACGGCAAGGCAAGGAAAGGGTAACTCAAGGCAAGGCACGGTCAGGCGAGGCAAGGCTAAGGCACGACAACGCAAGGCTAGGCAATGCACGGAAGGCAAGCAAAGAGTAACTGAAGGCAAGGAAGGCAAGGGAAAGCAGGGGAAGGCAAGGGTAACGAAAGGAACGGCACGGTAAGGGGAAACAAGGCTAAGGCACGACAACACAGGGCTAGGCAATGCAGGGCAAGGCAAGGAAAGGGTAACGCAAGGCAAGGCACGGTTTGGGGAGGAAGGCGAATGCACGACAACGCAAGGCTAGGCAATGCACGGAAGGCAAGCAAAGAGTAACGGAAGGCAAGGAAGGCAAGGGAAAGCAAGGCAAGGCAAGGGTAACAGAAGGAACGGCACGGCAAGGGCAAACAAGGCTAAGGCACGGCAACGCACCGCTAGGCAATGCACGGCAAGGCAAGGAAAGGGTAACGCAAGGCAAGGCACGGTGAGGCAAGGCAAGGCTGATGCACGACAACGCACGGCTAGGCAATGCACGGCAAGGCAAGGAAAGGGTAACGCAAGGCAAGGCACGGTCAGGCGAGGCAAGGCTAAGGCACGACAACGCAAGGCTAGGCAATGCACGGCAAGGCAAGGAAAGGGTAACGCAAGGCAAGGCACGGTCAGGCGCGGCAAGGCTAAGGCACGACAACGCAAGGCTAGGCAATAAACGGAAGGCAAGCAAAGAGTAACGGAAGGCAAGGAAGGCAAGGGAAAGCAAGGCAAGGCAAGGGTAACGGAAGGAACGGCACGGCAAGGGGAAACAAGGCTAAGGCACGGCAACGCACGGCTAGGCAATACACGGCAAGGCAAGGAAAGGGTAACGCAAGGCAAGGCACTGTCAGGCGAGGCAAGGCTAAGGCACGACAACGCAAGGCTAGGCAATGCACGGAAGGAAAGCAAAGAGTAACGGAAGGCAATGAAAGTAAGGGAAAGCAAAGCAAGGTAAGGGTAACGCAAGGCAAGGCACGGTGAGGCAAGGCAAGGCTGATGCACGACAATGCACGGCTAGGCAATGCACGGCCAGGCAAGGAAATGGTAACGCAAGGCAAGGCACGGTCAGGCGAGGCAAGGCTAAGGCACGACAACGCAAGGCTAGGCAATGCACGGAAGGCAAGCAAAGAGGAACGGAAGGCAAGGAAGGCTAGGGAAAGCAGGGAAAGGCAAGGGTAACGGAAGGAACGGCACGGTAAGGGCAAACAAGACTAAGGCACGACAACACAGGGCTAGGCAATGCAGGGCAAGGCAAGGAAATGGTAACTCAAGGCAAGGCACGGTTTGGGGAGGCAAAGCTAATGCACGACAACGCAAGGCTAGGCAGTGCACGGCTAGGCAAGGAAAGAGTAACGGAAGGAAAGGAAGGCAAGGCAAAGCAAGGCAAGGCAAGTGTAACAAAAGGCAAGGCACGGCAAGGGGAAACAAGGCTAAGGAACGGCAAGGGACGGCTACGCAATGCACGGCCAGGCAAGGAAAGGGTAACGCAAGGCAAGGCACGGTAAGGCAAGACAAGGCTAATGCACGACAATGCACGGCTAGGCAATGCACGGCCAGGCAAGGAAAGGGTAACGTAAGGCAAGGCACGATGAGGCAAGGCAAGGCAAATGCACGACAACGCACGGCTAGGCAATGCACGGCAAGGCAAGGAAAGGGTAACGCAAGGCAAGGCACGGTCAGGCGAGGTAAGGCTAAGGCACGACAACGCAAGGCTAGGCAATGAACGGAAGGCAAGCAAAGAATAACGGAAGGCAAGGAAGGCTAGGGAAAGCAGGGAAAGGCAAGGGTAACGGAAGGAACGGCACGGTAAGGGCAAACAAGACTAAGGCACGACAACACAGGGCTAGGCAATGCAGGGCAAGGCAAGGAAATGGTAACGCAAGGCCAGGCACGGTTTGGGGAGGCAAAGCTAATGCACGAAAACGCAAGGCTAGGCAGTGCACGGCTAGGCAAGGAAAGAGTAACGGAAGGAAAGGAAGGCAAGGCAAAGCAAGGCAAGGCAAGTGTAACAAAAGGCAAGGCACGGCAAGGGGAAACAAGGCTAAGGAACGGCAACGCACGGCTATGCAATGCACGGCCAGGCAAGGAAAGGGTAACGCAAGGCAAGGCACGGTAAGGCAAGACAAGGCTAATGCACGACAACGCACGGCTAGGCAATGCACGGCCAGGCAAGGAAAGGGTAACGCAAGGCAAGGCACGGTGAGGGAAGGCAAGGCAAATGCACGACAACGCACGGCTAGGCAATGCACGGCAAGGCAAGGAAAGGGTAACGCAAGGCAAGGCACGGTCAGGCGAGGCAAGGCTAAGGCACGACAACGCAAGGCTAGGCAATGAACGGAAGGCAAGCAAAGAGTAACGGAAGGCAAGGAAGGCAAGGGAAAGCAAGGGAAGGCAAGGGCAACGAAAGGAACGGCACGGTAAGGGGAAACAAAGCTAAGGCACGACAATGCAGGGCTAGGCAATGCACGGCAAGGCAAGGAAAGGGTAACGCAAGGCAAAGCACGGTGAGGCAAGACAAGGCAAATACACGACAACGCACGGCTAGGCAATGCACGGCAAGGCAAGGAAAGGGTAACTCAAGGCAAGGCACGGTCAGGCGAGGCAAGGCTAAGGCACGCCAACGCAAGGCTAGGCAATGCACGGAAGGCAAGCAAAGAGTAACGGAAGGCAAGGAAGGCAAGGGAAAGCAGGGGAAGGCAAGTGTAACGAAAGGAACGGCACGGTAAGGGGAAACAAGGCTAAGGCACGACAACACAGGGCTAGGCAATGCAGGGCAAGGCAAGGAAAGGGTAACGCAAGGCAAGGCACGGTTTGGGGAGGAAGACGAATGCACGACAACGCAAGGCTAGGCAATGCACGGAAGGCAAGCAAAGAGTAACGGAAGGCAAGGAAGGCAAGGGAAAGCAAGGCAAGGCAAGGGTAACGGAAGGAACGGCACGGCAAGGGGAAACAAGGCTAAGGCACGGCAACGCACGGCTAGGCAATACACGGCAAGGCAAGGAAAGGGTAACGCAAGGCAAGGCACGGTCAGGCGAGGCAAGGCTGAGGCACGACAACGCAAGGCTAGGCAATGCACGGCAAGGCAAGGAAAGGGTAACGCAAGGCAAGGCACGGTAAGGCGCGGCAAGGCTAAGGCACGACAACGCAAGGCTAGGCAATGCACGGAAGGCAAGCAAAGAGTAACGGAAGGCAAGGAAGGCAAGGGAAAGCAAGGCAAGGCAAGGGTAACGGAAGGAACGGCACGGCAAGGGGAAACAAGGCTAAGGCACGGCAACGCACGGCTAGGCAATGCACGGCAAGGCAAGGAAAGGGTAACGCAAGGCAAGGCACGGTCAGGCGAGGCAAGGCTAAGGCACGACAACGCAAGGCTAGGCAATGCACGGAAGGCAAGCAAAGAGGAACGGAAGGCAAGGAAGGCTAGGGAAAGCAGGGAAAGGCAAGGGTAACGGAAGGAACGGCACGGTAAGGGCAAACAAGACTAAGGCACGACAACACAGGGCTAGGCAATGCAGGGCAAGGCAAGGAAATGGTAACGCAAGGTAAGGCACGGTTTGGGGAGGCAAAGCTAATGCACGACAACGCAAGGCTAGGCAGTGCACGGCTAGGCAAGGAAAGAGTAACGGAAGGAAAGGAAGGCAAGGCAAAGCAAGGCAAGGCAAGTGTAACAAAAGGCAAGGCACGGCAAGGGGAAACAAGGCTAAGGAACGGCAACGCACGGCTACGCAATGCACGGCCAGGCAAGGAAAGGGTAACGCAAGGCAAGGCACGGTAAGGCAAGACAAGGCTAATGCACGACAACGCACGGCTAGGCAATGCACGGCAAGGCAAGGAAAGGGTAACGCAAGGCAAGGCACTGTAAGGCGAGGCAAGGCTAAGGCACGACAACGCAAGGCTAGGCAATGCACGGAAGGAAAGCAAAGAGTAACGGAAGGCAATGAAAGTAAGGGAAAGCAAAGCAAGGTAAGGGTAACGCAAGGCAAGGCACGGTGAGGCAAGGCAAGGCTGATGCACGACAATGCACGGCTAGGCAATGCACGGCCAGGCAAGGAAAGGGTAACGCAAGGCAAGGCACGGTCAGGCGAGGCAAGGCTAAGGCACGACAACGCAAGGCTAGGCAATGCACGGAAGGCAAGCAAAGAGGAACGGAAGGCAAGGAAGGCTAGGGAAAGCAGGGAAAGGCAAGGGTAACGGAAGGAACGGCACGGTAAGGGGAAACAAGGCTAAGGCACGACAACGCAGGGCTAGCCAATGCACGGCAAGGAAAGGAAAGGGTAACGCAAGGCAAGGCACGGTAAGGCGCGGCAAGGCTAAGGCACGACAACGCAAGGCTAGGCAACAAACGGAAGGCAAGCAAAGAGTAACGGAAGGCAAGGAAGGCAAGGGAAAGCAGGGGAAGGCAAGGGTAACGGAAGGAACGGCACGGTAAGGGGAAACAAGGCTAAGGCACGACAACGCAGGGCTAGCCAATGCACGGCAAGGCAAGGAAAGGGTAACGCAAGGCAAGGCACTGTCAGGCGAGGCAAGGGTAAGGCACGAAAACGCAAGGCTAGGCAATGCACGGAAGGCAAGCAAAGAGGAACGGAAGGCAAGGAAGGCTAGGGAAAGCAGGGAAAGGCAAGGGTAACGGAAGGAACGGCACGGTAAGGGCAAACAAGACTAAGGCACGACAACACAGGGCTAGGCAATGCAGGGCAAGGCAAGGAAATGGTAACGCAAGGCAAGGCACGGTTTGGGGAGGCAAAGCTAATGCACGACAACGCAAGGCTAGGCAGTGCACGGCTAGGCAAGGAAAGAGTAACGGAAGGAAAGGAAGGCAAGGCAAAGCAAGGCAAGGCAAGTGTAACAAAAGGCAAGGCACGGCAAGGGGAAACAAGGCTAAGGAACGGCAACGCACGGCTACGCAATGCACGGCCAGGCAAGGAAAGGGTAACGCAAGGCAAGGCACGGTAAGGCAAGACAAGGCTAATGCACGACAACGCACGGCTAGGCAATGCACGGCCAGGCAAGGAAAGGGTAACGCAAGGCAAGGCACGGTCAGGCGAGGCAAGGCTAAGGCACGACAACGCAAGGCTAGGCAATGAACGGAAGGCAAGCAAAGAGTAACGGAAGGCAAGGAAGGCAAGGGAAAGCAAGGGAAGGCAAGGGCAACGAAAGGAACGGCACGGTAAGGGGAAACAAAGCTAAGGCAGGACAATGCAGGGCTAGGCAATGCACGGCAAGGCAAGGAAAGGGTAACGCAAGGCAAAGCACGGTGAGGCAAGACAAGGCAAATGCACGACAACGCACGGCTAGGCAATGCACGGCAAGGCAAGGAAAGGGTAACGCAAGGCAAGGCACGGTAAGGCGCGGCAAGGCTAAGGCACGACAACGCAAGGCTAGGCAATAAACGGAAGGCAGGCAAAGAGTAACGGAAGGCAAGGAAGGCAAGGGAAAGCAGGGGAAGGCAAGGGTAACGGAAGGAACGGCATGGCAAGGGGAAACAAGGCTAAGGCACGGCAACGCACGGCTAGGCAATACACGGCAAGGCAAGGAAAGGGTAACGCAAGGCAAGGCACGGTCAGGCGAGGCAAGGCTGAGGCACGACAACGCAAGGCTAGGCAATGCACGGCAAGGCAAGGAAAGGGTAACGCAAGGCAAGGCACGGTAAGGCGCGGCAAGGCTAAGGCACGACAACGCAAGGCTAGGCAATGCACGGAAGGCAAGCAAAGAGGATCGGAAGGCAAGGAAGGCTAGGGAAAGCAGGGAAAGGCAAGGGTAACGGAAGGAACGGCACGGTAAGGGCAAACAAGACTAAGGCACGACAACACAGGGCTAGGCAATGCAGGGCAAGGCAAGGAAATGGTAACGCAAGGCAAGGCACGGTTTGGGGAGGCAAAGCTAATGCACGACAACGCAAGGCTAGGCAGTGCACGGCTAGGCAAGGAAAGAGTAACGGAAGGAAAGGAAGGCAAGGCAAAGCAAGGCAAGGCAAGTGTAACAAAAGGCAAGGCACGGCAAGGGGAAACAAGGCTAAGGAACGGCAACGCACGACTACGCAATGCACGGCCAGGCAAGGAAAGGGTAACGCAAGGCAAGGCACGGTAAGGCAAGACAAGGCTAATGCACGACAACGCACGGCTAGGTAATGCACGGCCAGGCAAGGAAAGGGTAACGCAAGGCAAGGCACGGTGAGGCAAGGCAAGGCAAATGCACGACAACGCACGGCTAGGCAATGCACGGCAAGGCAAGGAAAGGGTAACGCAAGGCAAGGCACGGTCAGGCGAGGCAAGGCTAAGGCACGACAACGCAAGGCTAGGCAATGAACGGAAGGCAAGCAAAGAGTAACGGAAGGCAAGGAAGGCAAGGGAAAGCAAGGGAAGGCAAGGGCAACGAAAGGAACGGCACGGTAAGGGGAAACAAAGCTAAGGCACGACAATGCAGGGCTAGGCAATGCACGGCAAGGCAAGGAAAGGGTAACGAAAGGCAAAGCACCGTTACGCGAGGCAAGGCTAAGGCACGACAACGCAAGGCTAGGCAATGCACGGAAGGCAAGCAAAGAGTAACGGAAGGCAAGGAAGGCAAGGGAAAGCAAGGCAAGGCAAGGGTAACGGAAGGAACGGCACGGCAAGGGGAAACAAGGCTAAGGCACGGCAACGCACGGCTAGGCAATGCACGGCAAGGCAAGGAAAGGGTAACGCAAGGCAAGGCACTGTCAGGCGAGGCAAGGCTAAGACACGACAACGCAAGGCTAGGCAATGCACGGAAGGAAAGCAAAGAGTAACGGAAAGCAATGAAAGTAAGGGAAAGCAAAGCAAGGTAAGGGTAACGCAAGGCAAGGCACGGTAAGGCAAGACAAGGCTAATGCACGACAACGCACGGCTAGGCAATTCACGGCAAGGCAAGGAAAGGGTAACGCAAGGCAAGGCACGGTCAGGCGAGGCAAGGCTAAGGCACGACAACGCAAGGCTAGGCAATGCACGGAAGTCAAGCAAAGAGGAACGGAAGGCAAGGAAGGCTAGGGAAAGCAGGGAAAGGCAAGGGTAACGGAAGGAACGGCACGGTAAGGGCAAACACGACTAAGGCACGACAACACAGGGCTAGGCAATGCAGGGCAAGGCAAGGAAATGGTAACGCTAGGCAAGGCACGGTTTGGGGAGGCAAAGCTAATGCACGACAACGCAAGGCTAGGCAGTGCACGGCTAGGCAAGGAAAGAGTAACGGAAGGAAAGGAAGGCAAGGCAAAGCAAGGCAAGGCAAGTGTAACAAAAGGCAAGGCACGGCAAGGGGAAACAAGGCTAAGGAACGGCAACGCACGGCTACGCAATGCACGGCCAGGCAAGGAAAGGGTAACGCAAGGCAAGGCACGGTAAGGCAAGACAAGGCTAATGCACGACAACGCACGGCTAGGCAATGCACGGCCAGGCAAGGAAAGGGTAACGCAAGGCAAAGCACGGTGAGGCAAGGCAAGGCAAATGCACGACAACGCACGGCTAGGCAATGCACGGCAAGGCAAGGAAAGGGGAACGCAAGGCAAGGCACGGTCAGGCGAGGCAAGGCTAAGGCACGACAACGCAAGGCTAGGCAATGAACGGAAGGCAAGCAAAGAATAACGGAAGGCAAGGAAGGCTAGTGAAAGCAGGGAAAGGCAAGGGTAACGGAAGGAACGGCACGGTAAGGGCAAACAAGACTAAGGCACGACAACACAGGGCTAGGCAATGCAGGGCAAGGCAAGGAAATGGTAACGCAAAGCAAGGCACGGTTTGGGGAGGCAAAGCTAATGCACGACAACGCAAGGCTAGGCAGTGCACGGCTAGGCAAGGAAAGAGTAACGGAAGGAAAGGAAGGCAAGGCAAAGCAAGGCAAGGCAAGTGTAACAAAAGGCAAGGCACGGCAAGGGGAAACAAGGCTAAGGAACGGCAACGCACGGCTATGCAATGCACGGCCAGGCAAGGAAAGGGTAACGCAAGGCAAGGCACGGTAAGGCAAGACAAGGCTAATGCACGACAACGCACGGCTCGGCAATGCACGGCCAGGCAAGGAAAGGGTAACGCAGGGCAAGGCACGGTGAGGCAAGGCAAGGCAAATGCTCGACAACGCACGGCTAGGCAATGCACGGTAAGGCAAGGAAAGGGTAACGCAAGGCAAGGCACGGTCAGGCGAGGCAAGGCTAAGGCACGACAACGCAAGGCTAGGCAATGAACGGAAGGCAAGCAAAGAGTAACGGAAGGCAAGGAAGGCAAGGGAAAGCAAGGGAAGGCAAGGGCAACGAAAGGAACGGCACGGTAAGGGGAAACAAAGCTAAGGCACGACAATGCAGGGCTAGGCAATGCACGGCAAAGCAAGGAAAGGGTAACGAAAGGCAAAGCACGGTGAGGCAAGACAAGGCAAATGCACGACAACGCACGGCTAGGCAATGCACGGCAAGGCAAGGAAAGGGTAACTCAAGGCAAGGCACGGTCAGGCGAGGCAAGGCTAAGGCACGACAACGCAAGGCTAGGCAATGCACGGAAGGCAAGCAAAGAGTAACTGAAGGCAAGGAAGGCAAGGGAAAGCAGGGGAAGGCAAGGGTAACGAAAGGAACGGCACGGTAAGGGGAAACAAGGCTAAGGCACGACAACACAGGGCTAGGCAATGCAGGGCAAGGCAAGGAAAGGGTAACGCAAGGCAAGGCACGGTTTGGGGAGGAAGGCGAATGCACGACAACGCAAGGCTAGGCAATGCACGGAAGGCAAGCAAAGAGTAACGGAAGGCAAGGAAGGCAAGGGAAAGCAAGGCAAGGCAAGGGTAACAGAAGGAACGGCACGGCAAGGGCAAACAAGGCTAAGGCACGGCAACGCACCGCTAGGCAATGCACGGCAAGGCAAGGAAAGGGTAACGCAAGGCAAGGCACGGTGAGGCAAGGCAAGGCTGATGCACGACAACGCACGGCTAGGCAAGGCACGGCAAGGCAAGGAAAGGGTAACGCAAGGCAAGGCACGGTCAGGCGAGGCAAGGCTAAGGCACGACAACGCAAGGCTAGGCAATGCACGGCAAGGCAAGGAAAGGGTAACGCAAGGCAAGGCACGGTCAGGCGCGGCAAGGCTAAGGCACGACAACGCAAGGCTAGGCAATAAACGGAAGGCAAGCAAAGAGTAACGGAAGGCAAGGAAGGCAAGGGAAAGCAAGGCAAGGCAAGGGTAACCGAAGGAACGGCACGGCAAGGCTAAGGCACGACAACGCACGGCTAGGCAATACACGGCAAGGCAAGGAAAGGGTAACGCAAGGCAAGGCATGGTCAGGCGAAGCAAGGATAAGGCACGACAACGCAAGGCTAGGCAATGCACGGAAGGAAAGCAAAGAGTAACGGAAGGCAATGAAAGTAAGGGAAAGCAAAGCAAGGTAAGGGTAACGCAAGGCAAGGCACGGTGAGGCAAGGCAAGGCTGATGCACGACAATGCACGGCTAGGCAATGCACGGCCAGGCAAGGAAATGGTAACGCAAGGCAAGGCACGGTCAGGCGAGGCAAGGCTAAGGCACGACAACGCAAGGCTAGGCAATGCACGGAAGGCAAGCAAAGAGGAACGGAAGGCAAGGAAGGCTAGGGAAAGCAGGGAAAGGCAAGGGTAACGGAAGGAACGGCACGGTAAGGGCAAACAAGACTAAGGCACGACAACACAGGGCTAGGCAATGCAGGGCAAGGCAAGGAAATGGTAACTCAAGGCAAGGCACGGTTTGGGGAGGCAAAGCTAATGCACGACAACGCAAGGCTAGGCAGTGCACGGCTAGGCAAGGAAAGAGTAACGGAAGGAAAGGAAGGCAAGGCAAAGCAAGGCAAGGCAAGTGTAACAAAAGGCAAGGCACGGCAAGGGGAAACAAGGCTAAGGAACGGCAAGGGACGGCTACGCAATGCACGGCCAGGCAAGGAAAGGGTAACGCAAGGCAAGGCACGGTAAGGCAAGACAAGGCTAATGCACGACAATGCACGGCTAGGCAATGCACGGCCAGGCAAGGAAAGGGTAACGTAAGGCAAGGCACGATGAGGCAAGGCAAGGCAAATGCACGACAACGCACGGCTAGGCAATGCACGGCAAGGCAAGGAAAGGGTAACGCAAGGCAAGGCACGGTCAGGCGAGGTAAGGCTAAGGCACGACAACGCAAGGCTAGGCAATGAACGGAAGGCAAGCAAAGAATAACGGAAGGCAAGGAAGGCTAGGGAAAGCAGGGAAAGGCAAGGGTAACGGAAGGAACGGCACGGTAAGGGCAAACAAGACTAAGGCACGACAACACAGGGCTAGGCAATGCAGGGCAAGGCAAGGAAATGGTAACGCAAGGCCAGGCACGGTTTGGGGAGGCAAAGCTAATGCACGAAAACGCAAGGCTAGGCAGTGCACGGCTAGGCAAGGAAAGAGTAACGGAAGGAAAGGAAGGCAAGGCAAAGCAAGGCAAGGCAAGTGTAACAAAAGGCAAGGCACGGCAAGGGGAAACAAGGCTAAGGAACGGCAACGCACGGCTATGCAATGCACGGCCAGGCAAGGAAAGGGTAACGCAAGGCAAGGCACGGTAAGGCAAGACAAGGCTAATGCACGACAACGCACGGCTAGGCAATGCACGGCCAGGCAAGGAAAGGGTAACGCAAGGCAAGGCACGGTGAGGGAAGGCAAGTCAAATGCACGACAACGCACGGCTAGGCAATGCACGGCAAGGCAAGGAAAGGGTAACGCAAGGCAAGGCACGGTCAGGCGAGGCAAGGCTAAGGCACGACAACGCAAGGCTAGGCAATGAACGGAAGGCAAGCAAAGAGTAACGGAAGGCAAGGAAGGCAAGGGAAAGCAAGGGAAGGCAAGGGCAACGAAAGGAACGGCACGGTAAGGGGAAACAAAGCTAAGGCACGACAATGCAGGGCTAGGCAATGCACGGCAAGGCAAGGAAAGGGTAACGCAAGGCAAAGCACGGTGAGGCAAGACAAGGCAAATACACGACAACGCACGGCTAGGCAATGCACGGCAAGGCAAGGAAAGGGTAACTCAAGGCAAGGCACGGTCAGGCGAGGCAAGGCTAAGGCACGCCAACGCAAGGCTAGGCAATGCACGGAAGGCAAGCAAAGAGTAACGGAAGGCAAGGAAGGCAAGGGAAAGCAGGGGAAGGCAAGTGTAACGAAAGGAACGGCACGGTAAGGGGAAACAAGGCTAAGGCACGACAACACAGGGCTAGGCAATGCAGGGCAAGGCAAGGAAAGGGTAACGCAAGGCAAGGCACGGTTTGGGGAGGAAGACGAATGCACGACAACGCAAGGCTAGGCAATGCACGGAAGGCAAGCAAAGAGTAACGGAAGGCAAGGAAGGCAAGGGAAAGCAAGGCAAGGCAAGGGTAACGGAAGGAACGGCACGGCAAGGGGAAACAAGGCTAAGGCACGGCAACGCACGGCTAGGCAATACACGGCAAGGCAAGGAAAGGGTAACGCAAGGCAAGGCACGGTCAGGCGAGGCAAGGCTGAGGCACGACAACGCAAGGCTAGGCAATGCACGGCAAGGCAAGGAAAGGGTAACGCAAGGCAAGGCACGGTAAGGCGCGGCAAGGCTAAGGCACGACAACGCAAGGCTAGGCAATGCACGGAAGGCAAGCAAAGAGTAACGGAAGGCAAGGAAGGCAAGGGAAAGCAAGGCAAGGCAAGGGTAACGGAAGGAACGGCACGGCAAGGGGAAACAAGGCTAAGGCACGGCAACGCACGGCTAGGCAATGCACGGCAAGGCAAGGAAAGGGTAACGCAAGGCAAGGCACGGTCAGGCGAGGCAAGGCTAAGGCACGACAACGCAAGGCTAGGCAATGCACGGAAGGCAAGCAAAGAGGAACGGAAGGCAAGGAAGGCTAGGGAAAGCAGGGAAAGGCAAGGGTAACGGAAGGAACGGCACGGTAAGGGCAAACAAGACTAAGGCACGACAACACAGGGCTAGGCAATGCAGGGCAAGGCAAGGAAATGGTAACGCAAGGTAAGGCACGGTTTGGGGAGGCAAAGCTAATGCACGACAACGCAAGGCTAGGCAGTGCACGGCTAGGCAAGGAAAGAGTAACGGAAGGAAAGGAAGGCAAGGCAAAGCAAGGCAAGGCAAGTGTAACAAAAGGCAAGGCACGGCAAGGGGAAACAAGGCTAAGGAACGGCAACGCACGGCTACGCAATGCACGGCCAGGCAAGGAAAGGGTAACGCAAGGCAAGGCACGGTAAGGCAAGACAAGGCTAATGCACGACAACGCACGGCTAGGCAATGCACGGCCAGGCAAGGAAAGGGTAACGCAAGGCAAGGCACGGTGAGGCAAGGCAAGGCAAATGCACGACAACGCACGGCTAGGCAATGCACGGCAAGGCAAGGAAAGGGTAACGCAAGGCAAGGCACGGTCAGGCGAGGCAAGGCTAAGGCACGACAACGCAAGGCTAGGCAATGAACGGAAGGCAAGCAAAGAGTAACGGAAGGCAAGGAAGGCAAGGGAAAGCAAGGGAAGGCAAGGGCAACGAAAGGAACGGCACGGTAAGGGGAAACAAAGCTAAGGCACGACAATGCAGGGCTAGGCAATGCACGGCAAGGCAAGGAAAGGGTAACGAAAGGCAAAGCACGGTGAGGCAAGACAAGGCAAATGCACGACAACGCACGGCTAGGCAATGCACGGCAAGGCAAGGAAAGGGTAACTCAAGGCAAGGCACGGTCAGGCGAGGCAAGGCTAAGGCACGACAACGCAAGTCTAGGCAATGCACGGAAGGCAAGCAAAGAGTAACGGAAGGCAAGGAAGGCAAGGGAAAGCAGGGGAAGGCAAGGGTAACGAAAGGAACGGCACGGTAAGGGGAAACAAGGCTAAGGCACGACAACACAGGGCTATGCAATGCAGGGCAAGGCAAGGAAAGGGTAACGCAAGGCAAGGCACGGTTTGAGGCGGAAGGCGAATGCACGACATCGCAAGGCTAGGCAATGCACGGAAGGCAAGCAAAGAGTAACGGAAGGCAAGGAAGGCAAGGGAAAGCAAGGCAAGGCAAGGGTAACAGAAGGAACGGCACGGCAAGGGCAAACAAGGCTAAGGCACGGCAACGCACGGCTACGCAATGCACGGCAAGGCAAGGAAAGGGTAACACAAGGCAAGGCACGGTCAGGCGAGGCAAGGCTAAGGCACGACAACGCACGGCTAGGCAATGCACGGCAAGGCAAGGAAAGGGTAACGCAAGGCAGGGCACGGTCAGGCGAGGCAAGGCTAAGGCACGACAACGCAAGGCTAGGCAATGCACGGCAAGGCAAGTAATGGGTAACGCAAGGCAAGGCACGGTAAGGCGCGGCAAGGCTAAGGCACGACAACGCAAGGCTAGGCAATAAACGGAAGGCAAGCAAAGAGTAACGGAAGGCAAGAAAGGGAAGGGAAAGCAGGGGAAGGCAAGGGTAACGGAAGGAACGGCACGGTAAGGGGAAACAAGGCTAAGGCACGACAACGCAGGGCTAGCCAATGCACGGCAAGGAAAGGAAAGGGTAACGCAAGGCAAGGCACCGTTACGCGAGGCAAGGCTAAGGCACGACAACGCAAGGCCAGGCAATGCACGGAAGGCAAGCAAAGAGTAACGGAAGGCAAGGAAGGCAAGGGAAAGCAAGGCAAGGCAAGGGTAACGGAAGGAACGGCACGGCAAGGGGAAACAAGGCTAAGGCACGGCAACGCACGGCTAGGCAATACACGGCAAGGCAAGGAAAGGGTAACGCAAGGCAAGGCACTGTAAGGCGAGGCAAGGCTAAGGCACGACAACGCAAGGCTAGGCAATGCACGGAAGGAAAGCAAAGAGTAACGGAAGGCAATGAAAGTAAGGGAAAGCAAAGCAAGGTAAGGGTAACGCAAGGCAAGGCACGGTGAGGCAAGGCAAGGCTGATGCACGACAATGCACGGCTAGGCAATGCACGGCCAGGCAAGGAAAGGGTAACGCAAGGCAAGGCACGGTCAGGCGAGGCAAGGCTAAGGCACGACAACGCAAGGCTAGGCAATGCACGGAAGGCAAGCAAAGAGGAACGGAAGGCAAGGAAGGCTAGGGAAAGCAGGGAAAGGCAAGGGTAACGGAAGGAACGGCACGGTAAGGGGAAACAAGGCTAAGGCACGACAACGCAGGGCTAGCCAATGCACGGCAAGGAAAGGAAAGGGTAACGCAAGGCAAGGCACGGTAAGGCGCGGCAAGGCTAAGGCACGACAACGCAAGGCTAGGCAACAAACGGAAGGCAAGCAAAGAGTAACGGAAGGCAAGGAAGGCAAGGGAAAGCAGGGGAAGGCAAGGGTAACGGAAGGAACGGCACGGTAAGGGGAAACAAGGCTAAGGCACGACAACGCAGGGCTAGCCAATGCACGGCAAGGCAAGGAAAGGGTAACGCAAGGCAAGGCACTGTCAGGCGAGGCAAGGGTAAGGCACGAAAACGCAAGGCTAGGCAATGCACGGAAGGCAAGCAAAGAGGAACGGAAGGCAAGGAAGGCTAGGGAAAGCAGGGAAAGGCAAGGGTAACGGAAGGAACGGCACGGTAAGGGCAAACAAGACTAAGGCACGACAACACAGGGCTAGGCAATGCAGGGCAAGGCAAGGAAATGGTAACGCAAGGCAAGGCACGGTTTGGGGAGGCAAAGCTAATGCACGACAACGCAAGGCTAGGCAGTGCACGGCTAGGCAAGGAAAGAGTAACGGAAGGAAAGGAAGGCAAGGCAAAGCAAGGCAAGGCAAGTGTAACAAAAGGCAAGGCACGGCAAGGGGAAACAAGGCTAAGGAACGGCAACGCACGGCTACGCAATGCACGGCCAGGCAAGGAAAGGGTAACGCAAGGCAAGGCACGGTAAGGCAAGACAAGTCTAATGCACGACAACGCACGGCTAGGCAATGCACGGCCAGGCAAGGAAAGGGTAACGCAAGGCAAGGCACGGTGAGGCAAGGCAAGGCTAAGGCACGACAACGCAAGGCTAGGCAATGCACGGAAGGCAAGGAAAGTGTAACGGAAGGCAAGGAAGGCAAGGGAAAGCAAGGGAAGGCAAGGGCAACGAAAGGAACGGCACGGTAAGGGGAACAAAGCTAAGGCAGGACAATGCAGGGCTAGGCAATGCACGGCAAGGCAAGGAAAGGGTAACGCAAGGCAAAGCACGGTGAGGCAAGACAAGGCAAATGCACGACAACGCACGGCTAGGCAATGCACGGCAAGGCAAGGAAAGGGTAACGCAAGGCAAGGCACGGTAAGGCGCGGCAAGGCTAAGGCACGACAACGCAAGGCTAGGCAATAAACGGAAGGCAAGCAAAGAGTAACGGAAGGCAAGGAAGGCAAGGGAAAGCAGGGGAAGGCAAGGGTAACGGAAGGAACGGCATGGCAAGGGGAAACAAGGCTAAGGCACGGCAACGCACGGCTAGGCAATACACGGCAAGGCAAGGAAAGGGTAACGCAAGGCAAGGCACGGTCAGGCGAGGCAAGGCTGAGGCACGACAACGCAAGGCTAGGCAATGCACGGCAAGGCAAGGAAAGGGTAACGCAAGGCAAGGCACGGTAAGGCGCGGCAAGGCTAAGGCACGACAACGCAAGGCTAGGCAATGCACGGAAGGCAAGCAAAGAGGATCGGAAGGCAAGGAAGGCTAGGGAAAGCAGGGAAAGGCAAGGGTAACGGAAGGAACGGCACGGTAAGGGCAAACAAGACTAAGGCACGACAACACAGGGCTAGGCAATGCAGGGCAAGGCAAGGAAATGGTAACGCAAGGCAAGGCACGGTTTGGGGAGGCAAAGCTAATGCACGACAACGCAAGGCTAGGCAGTGCACGGCTAGGCAAGGAAAGAGTAACGGAAGGAAAGGAAGGCAAGGCAAAGCAAGGCAAGGCAAGTGTAACAAAAGGCAAGGCACGGCAAGGGGAAACAAGGCTAAGGAACGGCAACGCACGACTACGCAATGCACGGCCAGGCAAGGAAAGGGTAACGCAAGGCAAGGCACGGTAAGGCAAGACAAGGCTAATGCACGACAACGCACGGCTAGGTAATGCACGGCCAGGCAAGGAAAGGGTAACGCAAGGCAAGGCACGGTGAGGCAAGGCAAGGCAAATGCACGACAACGCACGGCTAGGCAATGCACGGCAAGGCAAGGAAAGGGTAACGCAAGGCAAGGCACGGTCAGGCGAGGCAAGGCTAAGGCACGACAACGCAAGGCTAGGCAATGAACGGAAGGCAAGCAAAGAGTAACGGAAGGCAAGGAAGGCAAGGGAAAGCAAGGGAAGGCAAGGGCAACGAAAGGAACGGCACGGTAAGGGGAAACAAAGCTAAGGCACGACAATGCAGGGCTAGGCAATGCACGGCAAGGCAAGGAAAGGGTAACGAAAGGCAAAGCACCGTTACGCGAGGCAAGGCTAAGGCACGACAACGCAAGGCTAGGCAATGCACGGAAGGCAAGCAAAGAGTAACGGAAGGCAAGGAAGGCAAGGGAAAGCAAGGCAAGGCAAGGGTAACGGAAGGAACGGCACGGCAAGGGGAAACAAGGCTAAGGCACGGCAACGCACGGCTAGGCAATGCACGGCAAGGCAAGGAAAGGGTAACGCAAGGCAAGGCACTGTCAGGCGAGGCAAGGCTAAGACACGACAACGCAAGGCTAGGCAATGCACGGAAGGAAAGCAAAGAGTAACGGAAAGCAATGAAAGTAAGGGAAAGCAAAGCAAGGTAAGGGTAACGCAAGGCAAGGCACGGTAAGGCAAGACAAGGCTAATGCACGACAACGCACGGCTAGGCAATTCACGGCAAGGCAAGGAAAGGGTAACGCAAGGCAAGGCACGGTCAGGCGAGGCAAGGCTAAGGCACGACAACGCAAGGCTAGGCAATGCACGGAAGTCAAGCAAAGAGGAACGGAAGGCAAGGAAGGCTAGGGAAAGCAGGGAAAGGCAAGGGTAACGGAAGGAACGGCACGGTAAGGGCAAACACGACTAAGGCACGACAACACAGGGCTAGGCAATGCAGGGCAAGGCAAGGAAATGGTAACGCTAGGCAAGGCACGGTTTGGGGAGGCAAAGCTAATGCACGACAACGCAAGGCTAGGCAGTG
The DNA here is from genome assembly GCF_037893015.1 of Macrotis lagotis. Taxonomy (NCBI): domain Eukaryota; kingdom Metazoa; phylum Chordata; class Mammalia; order Peramelemorphia; family Peramelidae; genus Macrotis; species Macrotis lagotis. The sequence goes on along the minus strand of NW_027422180.1, from coordinate 113,720 downwards.
CACGGCTAGGCAAGGAAAGAGTAACGGAAGGAAAGGAAGGCAAGGCAAAGCAAGGCAAGGCAAGTGTAACAAAAGGCAAGGCACGGCAAGGGGAAACAAGGCTAAGGAACGGCAACGCACGGCTACGCAATGCACGGCCAGGCAAGGAAAGGGTAACGCAAGGCAAGGCACGGTAAGGCAAGACAAGGCTAATGCACGACAACGCACGGCTAGGCAATGCACGGCCAGGCAAGGAAAGGGTAACGCAGGGCAAGGCACGGTGAGGCAAGGCAAGGCAAATGCTCGACAACGCACGGCTAGGCAATGCACGGTAAGGCAAGGAAAGGGTAACGCAAGGCAAGGCACGGTCAGGCGAGGCAAGGCTAAGGCACGACAACGCAAGGCTAGGCAATGAACGGAAGGCAAGCAAAGAGTAACGGAAGGCAAGGAAGGCAAGGGAAAGCAAGGGAAGGCAAGGGCAACGAAAGGAACGGCACGGTAAGGGGAAACAAAGCTAAGGCACGACAATGCAGGGCTAGGCAATGCACGGCAAAGCAAGGAAAGGGTAACGAAAGGCAAAGCACGGTGAGGCAAGACAAGGCAAATGCACGACAACGCACGGCTAGGCAATGCACGGCAAGGCAAGGAAAGGGTAACTCAAGGCAAGGCACGGTCAGGCGAGGCAAGGCTAAGGCACGACAACGCAAGGCTAGGCAATGCACGGAAGGCAAGCAAAGAGTAACTGAAGGCAAGGAAGGCAAGGGAAAGCAGGGGAAGGCAAGGGTAACGAAAGGAACGGCACGATAAGGGGAAACAAGGCTAAGGCACGACAACACAGGGCTAGGCAACGCAGGGCAAGGCAAGGAAAGGGTAACGCAAGGCAAGGCACGGTTTGGGGAGGAAGGCGAATGCACGACAACGCAAGGCTAGGCAATGCACGGAAGGCAAGCAAAGAGTAACGGAAGGCAAGGAAGGCAAGGGAAAGCAAGGCAAGGCAAGGGTAACAGAAGGAACGGCACGGCAAGGGCAAACAAGGCTAAGGCACGGCAACGCACCGCTAGGCAATGCACGGCAAGGCAAGGAAAGGGTAACGCAAGGCAAGGCACGGTGAGGCAAGGCAAGGCTGATGCACGACAACGCACGGCTAGGCAATGCACGGCAAGGCAAGGAAAGGGTAACGCAAGGCAAGGCACGGTCAGGCGAGGCAAGGCTAAGGCACGACAACGCAAGGCTAGGCAATGCACGGCAAGGCAAGGAAAGGGTAACGCAAGGCAAGGCACGGTCAGGCGCGGCAAGGCTAAGGCACGACAACGCAAGGCTAGGCAATAAACGGAAGGCAAGCAAAGAGTAACGGAAGGCAAGGAAGGCAAGGGAAAGCAAGGCAAGGCAAGGGTAACGGAAGGAACGGCACGGCAAGGGGAAACAAGGCTAAGGCACGGCAACGCACGGCTAGGCAATACACGGCAAGGCAAGGAAAGGGTAACGCAAGGCAAGGCACTGTCAGGCGAGGCAAGGCTAAGGCACGACAACGCAAGGCTAGGCAATGCACGGAAGGAAAGCAAAGAGTAACGGAAGGCAATGAAAGTAAGGGAAAGCAAAGCAAGGTAAGGGTAACGCAAGGCAAGGCACGGTGAGGCAAGGCAAGGCTGATGCACGACAATGCACGGCTAGGCAATGCACGGCCAGGCAAGGAAATGGTAACGCAAGGCAAGGCACGGTCAGGCGAGGCAAGGCTAAGGCACGACAACGCAAGGCTAGGCAATGCACGGAAGGCAAGCAAAGAGGAACGGAAGGCAAGGAAGGCTAGGGAAAGCAGGGAAAGGCAAGGGTAACGGAAGGAACGGCACGGTAAGGGCAAACAAGACTAAGGCACGACAACACAGGGCTAGGCAATGCAGGGCAAGGCAAGGAAATGGTAACTCAAGGCAAGGCACGGTTTGGGGAGGCAAAGCTAATGCACGACAACGCAAGGCTAGGCAGTGCACGGCTAGGCAAGGAAAGAGTAACGGAAGGAAAGGAAGGCAAGGCAAAGCAAGGCAAGGCAAGTGTAACAAAAGGCAAGGCACGGCAAGGGGAAACAAGGCTAAGGAACGGCAAGGGACGGCTACGCAATGCACGGCCAGGCAAGGAAAGGGTAACGCAAGGCAAGGCACGGTAAGGCAAGACAAGGCTAATGCACGACAATGCACGGCTAGGCAATGCACGGCCAGGCAAGGAAAGGGTAACGTAAGGCAAGGCACGATGAGGCAAGGCAAGGCAAATGCACGACAACGCACGGCTAGGCAATGCACGGCAAGGCAAGGAAAGGGTAACGCAAGGCAAGGCACGGTCAGGCGAGGTAAGGCTAAGGCACGACAACGCAAGGCTAGGCAATGAACGGAAGGCAAGCAAAGAATAACGGAAGGCAAGGAAGGCTAGGGAAAGCAGGGAAAGGCAAGGGTAACGGAAGGAACGGCACGGTAAGGGCAAACAAGACTAAGGCACGACAACACAGGGCTAGGCAATGCAGGGCAAGGCAAGGAAATGGTAACGCAAGGCCAGGCACGGTTTGGGGAGGCAAAGCTAATGCACGAAAACGCAAGGCTAGGCAGTGCACGGCTAGGCAAGGAAAGAGTAACGGAAGGAAAGGAAGGCAAGGCAAAGCAAGGCAAGGCAAGTGTAACAAAAGGCAAGGCACGGCAAGGGGAAACAAGGCTAAGGAACGGCAACGCACGGCTATGCAATGCACGGCCAGGCAAGGAAAGGGTAACGCAAGGCAAGGCACGGTAAGGCAAGACAAGGCTAATGCACGACAACGCACGGCTAGGCAATGCACGGCCAGGCAAGGAAAGGGTAACGCAAGGCAAGGCACGGTGAGGGAAGGCAAGGCAAATGCACGACAACGCACGGCTAGGCAATGCACGGCAAGGCAAGGAAAGGGTAACGCAAGGCAAGGCACGGTCAGGGGAGGCAAGGCTAAGGCACGACAACGCAAGGCTAGGCAATGAACGGAAGGCAAGCAAAGAGTAACGGAAGGCAAGGAAGGCAAGGGAAAGCAAGGGAAGGCAAGGGCAACGAAAGGAACGGCACGGTAAGGGGAAACAAAGCTAAGGCACGACAATGCAGGGCTAGGCAATGCACGGCAAGGCAAGGAAAGGGTAACGCAAGGCAAAGCACGGTGAGGCAAGACAAGGCAAATACACGACAACGCACGGCTAGGCAATGCACGGCAAGGCAAGGAAAGGGTAACTCAAGGCAAGGCACGGTCAGGCGAGGCAAGGCTAAGGCACGCCAACGCAAGGCTAGGCAATGCACGGAAGGCAAGCAAAGAGTAACGGAAGGCAAGGAAGGCAAGGGAAAGCAGGGGAAGGCAAGTGTAACGAAAGGAACGGCACGGTAAGGGGAAACAAGGCTAAGGCACGACAACACAGGGCTAGGCAATGCAGGGCAAGGCAAGGAAAGGGTAACGCAAGGCAAGGCACGGTTTGGGGAGGAAGACGAATGCACGACAACGCAAGGCTAGGCAATGCACGGAAGGCAAGCAAAGAGTAACGGAAGGCAAGGAAGGCAAGGGAAAGCAAGGCAAGGCAAGGGTAACGGAAGGAACGGCACGGCAAGGGGAAACAAGGCTAAGGCACGGCAACGCACGGCTAGGCAATACACGGCAAGGCAAGGAAAGGGTAACGCAAGGCAAGGCACGGTCAGGCGAGGCAAGGCTGAGGCACGACAACGCAAGGCTAGGCAATGCACGGCAAGGCAAGGAAAGGGTAACGCAAGGCAAGGCACGGTAAGGCGCGGCAAGGCTAAGGCACGACAACGCAAGGCTAGGCAATGCACGGAAGGCAAGCAAAGAGTAACGGAAGGCAAGGAAGGCAAGGGAAAGCAAGGCAAGGCAAGGGTAACGGAAGGAACGGCACGGCAAGGGGAAACAAGGCTAAGGCACGGCAACGCACGGCTAGGCAATGCACGGCAAGGCAAGGAAAGGGTAACGCAAGGCAAGGCACGGTCAGGCGAGGCAAGGCTAAGGCACGACAACGCAAGGCTAGGCAATGCACGGAAGGCAAGCAAAGAGGAACGGAAGGCAAGGAAGGCTAGGGAAAGCAGGGAAAGGCAAGGGTAACGGAAGGAACGGCACGGTAAGGGCAAACAAGACTAAGGCACGACAACACAGGGCTAGGCAATGCAGGGCAAGGCAAGGAAATGGTAACGCAAGGCAAGGCACGGTTTGGGGAGGCAAAGCTAATGCACGACAACGCAAGGCTAGGCAGTGCACGGCTAGGCAAGGAAAGAGTAACGGAAGGAAAGGAAGGCAAGGCAAAGCAAGGCAAGGCAAGTGTAACAAAAGGCAAGGCACGGCAAGGGGAAACAAGGCTAAGGAACGGCAACGCACGGCTACGCAATGCACGGCCAGGCAAGGAAAGGGTAACGCAAGGCAAGGCACGGTAAGGCAAGACAAGGCTAATGCACGACAACGCACGGCTAGGCAATGCACGGCCAGGCAAGGAAAGGGTAACGCAAGGCAAGGCACGGTGAGGCAAGGCAAGGCAAATGCACGACAACGCACGGCTAGGCAATGCACGGCAAGGCAAGGAAAGGGTAACGCAAGGCAAGGCACGGTCAGGCGAGGCAAGGCTAAGGCACGACAACGCAAGGCTAGGCAATGAACGGAAGGCAAGCAAAGAGTAACGGAAGGCAAGGAAGGCAAGGGAAAGCAAGGGAAGGCAAGGGCAACGAAAGGAACGGCACGGTAAGGGGAAACAAAGCTAAGGCACGACAATGCAGGGCTAGGCAATGCACGGCAAGGCAAGGAAAGGGTAACGAAAGGCAAAGCACGGTGAGGCAAGACAAGGCAAATGCACGACAACGCACGGCTAGGCAATGCACGGCAAGGCAAGGAAAGGGTAACTCAAGGCAAGGCACGGTCAGGCGAGGCAAGGCTAAGGCACGACAACGCAAGTCTAGGCAATGCACGGAAGGCAAGCAAAGAGTAACGGAAGGCAAGGAAGGCAAGGGAAAGCAGGGGAAGGCAAGGGTAACGAAAGGAACGGCACGGTAAGGGGAAACAAGGCTAAGGCACGAAAACACAGGGCTATGCAATGCAGGGCAAGGCAAGGAAAGGGTAACGCAAGGCAAGGCACGGTTTGAGGCGGAAGGCGAATGCACGACATCGCAAGGCTAGGCAATGCACGGAAGGCAAGCAAAGAGTAACGGAAGGCAAGGAAGGCAAGGGAAAGCAAGGCAAGGCAAGGGTAACAGAAGGAACGGCACGGCAAGGGCAAACAAGGCTAAGGCACGGCAACGCACGGCTAGGCAATGCACGGCAAGGCAAGGAAAGGGTAACGCAAGGCAAGGCACGGTGAGGCAAGGCAAGGCTGATGCACGACAACGCACGGCTAGGCAATGCACGGCAAGGCAAGGAAAGGGTAACGCAAGGCAGGGCACGGTCAGGCGAGGCAAGGCTAAGGCACGACAACGCAAGGCTAGGCAATGCACGGCAAGGCAAGTAATGGGTAACGCAAGGCAAGGCACGGTAAGGCGCGGCAAGGCTAAGGCACGACAACGCAAGGCTAGGCAATAAACGGAAGGCAAGCAAAGAGTAACGGAAGGCAAGAAAGGGAAGGGAAAGCAGGGGAAGGCAAGGGTAACGGAAGGAACGGCACGGTAAGGGGAAACAAGGCTAAGGCACGACAACGCAGGGCTAGCCAATGCACGGCAAGGAAAGGAAAGGGTAACGCAAGGCAAGGCACCGTTACGCGAGGCAAGGCTAGGGCACGACAACGCAAGGCTAGGCAATGCACGGAAGGCAAGCAAAGAGTAACGGAAGGCAAGGAAGGCAAGGGAAAGCAAGGCAAGGCAAGGGTAACGGAAGGAACGGCACGGCAAGGGGAAACAAGGCTAAGGCACGGCAACGCACGGCTAGGCAATACACGGCAAGGCAAGGAAAGGGTAACGCAAGGCAAGGCACTGTAAGGCGAGGCAAGGCTAAGGCACGACAACGCAAGGCTAGGCAATGCACGGAAGGAAAGCAAAGAGTAACGGAAGGCAATGAAATTAAGGGAAAGCAAAGCAAGGTAAGGGTAACGCAAGGCAAGGCACGGTGAGGCAAGGCAAGGCTGATGCACGACAATGCACGGCTAGGCAATGCACGGCCAGGCAAGGAAAGGGTAACGCAAGGCAAGGCACGGTCAGGCGAGGCAAGGCTAAGGCACGACAACGCAAGGCTAGGCAATGCACGGAAGGCAAGCAAAGAGGAACGGAAGGCAAGGAAGGCTAGGGAAAGCAGGGAAAGGCAAGGGTAACGGAAGGAACGGCACGGTAAGGGGAAACAAGGCTAAGGCACGACAACGCAGGGCTAGCCAATGCACGGCAAGGAAAGGAAAGGGTAACGCAAGGCAAGGCACGGTAAGGCGCGGCAAGGCTAAGGCACGACAACGCAAGGCTAGGCAACAAACGGAAGGCAAGCAAAGAGTAACGGAAGGCAAGGAAGGCAAGGGAAAGCAGGGGAAGGCAAGGGTAACGGAAGGAACGGCACGGTAAGGGGAAACAAGGCTAAGGCACGACAACGCAGGGCTAGCCAATGCACGGCAAGGCAAGGAAAGGGTAACGCAAGGCAAGGCACTGTCAGGCGAGGCAAGGGTAAGGCACGACAACGCAAGGCTAGGCAATGCACGGAAGGCAAGCAAAGAGGAACGGAAGGCAAGGAAGGCTAGGGAAAGCAGGGAAAGGCAAGGGTAACGGAAGGAACGGCACGGTAAGGGCAAACAAGACTAAGGCACGACAACACAGGGCTAGGCAATGCAGGGCAAGGCAAGGAAATGGTAACGCAAGGCAAGGCACGGTTTGGGGAGGCAAAGCTAATGCACGACAACGCAAGGCTAGGCAGTGCACGGCTAGGCAAGGAAAGAGTAACGGAAGGAAAGGAAGGCAAGGCAAAGCAAGGCAAGGCAAGTGTAACAAAAGGCAAGGCACGGCAAGGGGAAACAAGGCTAAGGAACGGCAACGCACGGCTACGCAATGCACGGCCAGGCAAGGAAAGGGTAACGCAAGGCAAGGCACGGTAAGGCAAGACAAGGCTAATGCACGACAACGCACGGCTAGGCAATGCACGGCCAGGCAAGGAAAGGGTAACGCAAGGCAAGGCACGGTCAGGCGAGGCAAGGCTAAGGCACGACAACGCAAGGCTAGGCAATGAACGGAAGGCAAGCAAAGAGTAACGGAAGGCAAGGAAGGCAAGGGAAAGCAAGGGAAGGCAAGGGCAACGAAAGGAACGGCACGGTAAGGGGAAACAAAGCTAAGGCAGGACAATGCAGGGCTAGGCAATGCACGGCAAGGCAAGGAAAGGGTAACGCAAGGCAAAGCACGGTGAGGCAAGACAAGGCAAATGCACGACAACGCACGGCTAGGCAATGCACGGCAAGGCAAGGAAAGGGTAACGCAAGGCAAGGCACGGTAAGGCGCGGCAAGGCTAAGGCACGACAACGCAAGGCTAGGCAATAAACGGAAGGCAGGCAAAGAGTAACGGAAGGCAAGGAAGCCAAGGGAAAGCAAGGGAAGGCAAGGGTAACGGAAGGAAGACACGGCAAGGGGAAACAAGGCTAAGGCACGACAACGCACGGCTAGGCAATACACGGCAAGGCAAGGAAAGGGTAACGCAAGGCAAGGCACGGTCAGGCGAGGCAAGGCTGAGGCACGACAACGCAAGGCTAGGCAATGCACGGCAAGGCAAGGAAAGGGTAACGCAAGGCAAGGCACGGTAAGGCGCGGCAAGGCTAAGGCACGACAACGCAAGGCTAGGCAATGCACGGAAGGCAAGCAAAGAGTAACGGAAGGCAAGGAAGGCAAGGGAAAGCAAGGCAAGGCAAGGGTAACGGAAGGAACGGCACGGCAAGGGGAAACAAGGCTAAGGCACGGCAACGCACGGCTAGGCAATGCACGGCAAGGCAAGGAAAGGGTAACGCAAGGCAAGGCACGGTCAGGCGAGGCAAGGCTAAGGCACGACAACGCAAGGCTAGGCAATGCACGGAAGGCAAGCAAAGAGGAACGGAAGGCAAGGAAGGCTAGGGAAAGCAGGGAAAGGCAAGGGTAACGGAAGGAACGGCACGGTAAGGGCAAACAAGACTAAGGCACGACAACACAGGGCTAGGCAATGCAGGGCAAGGCAAGGAAATGGTAACGCAAGGCAAGGCACGGTTTGGGGAGGCAAAGCTAATGCACGACAACGCAAGGCTAGGCAGTGCACGGCTAGGCAAGGAAAGAGTAACGGAAGGAAAGGAAGGCAAGGCAAAGCAAGGCAAGGCAAGTGTAACAAAAGGCAAGGCACGGCAAGGGGAAACAAGGCTAAGGAACGGCAACGCACGGCTACGCAATGCACGGCCAGGCAAGGAAAGGGTAACGCAAGGCAAGGCACGGTAAGGCAAGACAAGGCTAATGCACGACAACGCACGGCTAGGTAATGCACGGCCAGGCAAGGAAAGGGTAACGCAAGGCAAGGCACGGTGAGGCAAGGCAAGGCAAATGCACGACAACGCACGGCTAGGCAATGCACGGCAAGGCAAGGAAAGGGTAACGCAAGGCAAGGCACGGTCAGGCGAGGCAAGGCTAAGGCACGACAACGCAAGGCTAGGCAATGAACGGAAGGCAAGCAAAGAGTAACGGAAGGCAAGGAAGGCAAGGGAAAGCAAGGGAAGGCAAGGGCAACGAAAGGAACGGCACGGTAAGGGGAAACAAAGCTAAGGCACGACAATGCAGGGCTAGGCAATGCACGGCAAGGCAAGGAAAGGGTAACGAAAGGCAAAGCACGGTGAGGCAAGACAAGGCAAATGCACGACAACGCACGGCTAGGCAATGCACGGCAAGGCAAGGAAAGGGTAACTCAAGGCAAGGCACGGTCAGGCGAGGCAAGGCTAAGGCACGACAACGCAAGTCTAGGCAATGCACGGAAGGCAAGCAAAGAGTAACGGAAGGCAAGGAAGGCAAGGGAAAGCAGGGGAAGGCAAGGGTAACGAAAGGAACGGCACGGTAAGGGGAAACAAGGCTAAGGCACGAAAACACAGGGCTATGCAATGCAGGGCAAGGCAAGGAAAGGGTAACGCAAGGCAAGGCACGGTTTGAGGAGGAAGGCGAATGCACGACATCGCAAGGCTAGGCAATGCACGGAAGGCAAGCAAAGAGTAACGGAAGGCAAGGAAGGCAAGGGAAAGCAAGGCAAGGCAAGGGTAACAGAAGGAACGGCACGGCAAGGGCAAACAAGGCTAAGGCACGGCAACGCACGGCTAGGCAATGCACGGCAAGGCAAGGAAAGGGTAACGCAAGGCAAGGCACGGTGAGGCAAGGCAAGGCTGATGCACGACAACGCACGGCTAGGCAATGCACGGCAAGGCAAGGAAAGGGTAACGCAAGGCAGGGCACGGTCAGGCGAGGCAAGGCTAAGGCACGACAACGCAAGGCTAGGCAATGCACGGCAAGGCAAGGAATGGGTAACGCAAGGCAAGGCACGGTAAGGCACGGCAAGGCTAAGGCACGACACCGCAAGGCTAGGCAATAAACGGAAGGCAAGCAAAGAGTAACGGAAGGCAAGAAAGGGAAGGGAAAGCAGGGGAAGGCAAGGGTAACGGAAGGAACGGCACGGTAAGGGGAAACAAGGCTAAGGCACGACAACGCAGGGCTAGCCAATGCACGGCAAGGAAAGGAAAGGGTAACGCAAGGCAAGGCACCGTTACGCGAGGCAAGGCTAAGGCACGACAACGCAAGGCCAGGCAATGCACGGAAGGCAAGCAAAGAGTAACGGAAGGCAAGGAAGGCAAGGGAAAGCAAGGCAAGGCAAGGGTAACGGAAGGAACGGCACGGCAAGGGGAAACAAGGCTAAGGCACGGCAACGCACGGCTAGGCAATGCACGGAAGGAAAGCAAAGAGTAACGGAAGGCAATGAAAGTAAGGGAAAGCAAAGCAAGGTAAGGGTAACGCAAGGCAAGGCACGGTGAGGCAAGGCAAGGCTGATGCACGACAATGCACGGCTAGGCAATGCACGGCAAGGCAAGGAAAGGGTAACGCAAGGCAAGGCACGGTCAGGCGAGGCAAGGCTAAGGCACGACAACGCAAGGCTAGGCAATGCACGGAAGTCAAGCAAAGAGGAACGGAAGGCAAGGAAGGCTAGGGAAAGCAGGGAAAGGCAAGGGTAACGGAAGGAACGGCACGGTAAGGGCAAACACGACTAAGGCACGACAACACAGGGCTAGGCAATGCAGGGCAAGGCAAGGAAATGGTAACTCAAGGCAAGGCACGGTTTGGGGAGGCAAAGCTAATGCACGACAACGCAAGGCTAGGCAGTGCACGGCTAGGCAAGGAAAGAGTAACGGAAGGAAAGGAAGGCAAGGCAAAGCAAGGCAAGGCAAGTGTAACAAAAGGCAAGGCACGGCAAGGGGAAACAAGGCTAAGGAACGGCAAGGGACGGCTACGCAATGCACGGCCAGGCAAGGAAAGGGTAACGCAAGGCAAGGCACGGTAAGGCAAGACAAGGCTAATGCACGACAATGCACGGCTAGGCAATGCACGGCCAGGCAAGGAAAGGGTAACGTAAGGCAAGGCACGATGAGGCAAGGCAAGGCAAATGCACGACAACGCACGGCTAGGCAATGCACGGCAAGGCAAGGAAAGGGTAACGCAAGGCAAGGCACGGTCAGGCGAGGTAAGGCTAAGGCACGACAACGCAAGGCTAGGCAATGAACGGAAGGCAAGCAAAGAATAACGGAAGGCAAGGAAGGCTAGGGAAAGCAGGGAAAGGCAAGGGTAACGGAAGGAACGGCACGGTAAGGGCAAACAAGACTAAGGCACGACAACACAGGGCTAGGCAATGCAGGGCAAGGCAAGGAAATGGTAACGCAAGGCCAGGCACGGTTTGGGGAGGGAAAGCTAATGCACGAAAACGCAAGGCTAGGCAGTGCACGGCTAGGCAAGGAAAGAGTAACGGAAGGAAAGGAAGGCAAGGCAAAGCAAGGCAAGGCAAGTGTAACAAAAGGCAAGGCACGGCAAGGGGAAACAAGGCTAAGGAACGGCAACGCACGGCTATGCAATGCACGGCCAGGCAAGGAAAGGGTAACGCAAGGCAAGGCACGGTAAGGCAAGACAAGGCTAATGCACGACAACGCACGGCTAGGCAATGCACGGCCAGGCAAGGAAAGGGTAACGCAAGGCAAGGCACGGTGAGTGAAGGCAAGGCAAATGCACGACAACGCACGGTTAGGCAATGCACGGCAAGGCAAGGAAAGGGTAACGCAAGGCAAGGCACGGTCAGGCGAGGCAAGGCTAAGGCACGACAACGCAAGGCTAGGCAATGAACGGAAGGCAAGCAAAGAGTAACGGAAGGCAAGGAAGGCAAGGGAAAGCAAGGGAAGGCAAGGGCAACGAAAGGAACGGCACGGTAAGGGGAAACAAAGCTAAGGCACGACAATGCAGGGCTAGGCAATGCACGGCAAGGCAAGGAAAGGGTAACGCAAGGCAAAGCACGGTGAGGCAAGACAAGGCAAATACACGACAACGCACGGCTAGGCAATGCACGGCAAGGCAAGGAAAGGGTAACTCAAGGCAAGGCACGGTCAGGCGAGGCAAGGCTAAGGCACGACAACGCAAGGCTAGGCAATGCACGGAAGGCAAGCAAAGAGTAACGGAAGGCAAGGAAGGCAAGGGAAAGCAGGGGAAGGCAAGTGTAACGAAAGGAACGGCACGGTAAGGGGAAACAAGGCTAAGGCACGACAACACAGGGCTAGGCAATGCAGGGCAAGGCAAGGAAAGGGTAACGCAAGGCAAGGCACGGTTTGGGGAGGAAGACGAATGCACGACAACGCAAGGCTAGGCAATGCACGGAAGGCAAGCAAAGAGTAACGGAAGGCAAGGAAGGCAAGGGAAAGCAAGGCAAGGCAAGGGTAAATGAAGGAACGGCACGGCAAGGGGAAACAAGGCTAAGGCACGACAACGCACGGCTAGGCAATGCACGGCAAGGCAAGGAAAGGGTAACGCAAGGCAAGGCACGGTCAGGCGAGGCAAGGCTGAGGCACGACAACGCAAGGCTAGGCAATGCACGGCAAGGCAAGGAAAGGGTAACGCAAGGCAAGGCACGGTAAGGCGCGGCAAGGCTAAGGCACGACAACGCAAGGCTAGGCAATGCACGGAAGGCAAGCAAAGAGTAACGGAAGGCAAGGAAGGCAAGGGAAAGCAAGGCAAGGCAAGGGTAACGGAAGGAACGGCACGGCAAGGGGAAACAAGGCTAAGGCACGGCAACGCACGGCTAGGCAATGCACGGCAAGGCAAGGAAAGGGTAACGCAAGGCAAGGCACGGTCAGGCGAGGCAAGGCTAAGGCACGACAACGCAAGGCTAGGCAATGCACGGAAGGCAAGCAAAGAGGAACGGAAGGCAAGGAAGGCTAGGGAAAGCAGGGAAAGGCAAGGGTAACGGAAGGAACGGCACGGTAAGGGCAAACAAGACTAAGGCACGACAACACAGGGCTAGGCAATGCAGGGCAAGGCAAGGAAATGGTAACGCAAGGCAAGGCACGGTTTGGGGAGGCAAAGCTAATGCACGACAACGCAAGGCTAGGCAGTGCACGGCTAGGCAAGGAAAGAGTAACGGAAGGAAAGGAAGGCAAGGCAAAGCAAGGCAAGGCAAGTGTAACAAAAGGCAAGGCACGGCAAGGGGAAACAAGGCTAAGGAACGGCAACGCACGGCTACGCAATGCACGGCCAGGCAAGGAAAGGGTAACGCAAGGCAAGGCACGGTAAGGCAAGACAAGGCTAATGCACGACAACGCACGGCTAGGTAATGCACGGCCAGGCAAGGAAAGGGTAACGCAAGGCAAGGCACGGTGAGGCAAGGCAAGGCAAATGCACGACAACGCACGGCTAGGCAATGCACGGCAAGGCAAGGAAAGGGTAACGCAAGGCAAGGCACGGTCAGGCGAGGCAAGGCTAAGGCACGACAACGCAAGGCTAGGCAATGAACGGAAGGCAAGCAAAGAGTAACGGAAGGCAAGGAAGGCAAGGGAAAGCAAGGGAAGGCAAGGGCAACGAAAGGAACGGCACGGTAAGGGGAAACAAAGCTAAGGCACGACAATGCAGGGCTAGGCAATGCACGGCAAGGCAAGGAAAGGGTAACGAAAGGCAAAGCACGGTGAGGCAAGACAAGGCAAATGCACGACAACGCACGGCTAGGCAATGCACGGCAAGGCAAGGAAAGGGTAACTCAAGGCAAGGCACGGTCAGGCGAGGCAAGGCTAAGGCACGACAACGCAAGTCTAGGCAATGCACGGAAGGCAAGCAAAGAGTAACGGAAGGCAAGGAAGGCAAGGGAAAGCAGGGGAAGGCAAGGGTAACGAAAGGAACGGCACGGTAAGGGGAAACAAGGCTAAGGCACGAAAACACAGGGCTAGGCAATGCAGGGCAAGGCAAGGAAAGGGTAACGCAAGGCAAGGCACGGTTTGAGGAGGAAGGCGAATGCACGACATCGCAAGGCTAGGCAATGCACGGAAGGCAAGCAAAGAGTAACGGAAGGCAAGGAAGGCAAGGGAAAGCAAGGCAAGGCAAGGGTAACAGAAGGAACGGCACGGCAAGGGCAAACAAGGCTAAGGCACGGCAACGCACGGCTAGGCAATGCACGGCAAGGCAAGGAAAGGGTAACGCAAGGCAAGGCACGGTGAGGCAAGGCAAGGCTGATGCACGACAACGCACGGCTAGGCAATGCACGGCAAGGCAAGGAAAGGGTAACGCAAGGCAGGGCACGGTCAGGCGAGGCAAGGCTAAGGCACGACAACGCAAGGCTAGGCAATGCACGGCAAGGCAAGGAATGGGTAACGCAAGGCAAGGCACGGTAAGGCACGGCAAGGCTAAGGCACGACAACGCAAGGCTAGGCAATAAACGGAAGGCAAGCAAAGAGTAACGGAAGGCAAGAAAGGGAAGGGAAAGCAGGGGAAGGCAAGGGTAACGGAAGGAACGGCACGGTAAGGGGAAACAAGGCTAAGGCACGACAACGCAGGGCTAGCCAATGCACGGCAAGGAAAGGAAAGGGTAACGCAAGGCAAGGCACCGTTACGCGAGGCAAGGCTAAGGCACGACAACGCAAGGCTAGGCAATGCACGGAAGGCAAGCAAAGAGTAACGGAAGGCAAGGAAGGCAAGGGAAAGCAAGGCAAGGCAAGGGTAACGGAAGGAACGGCACGGCAAGGGGAAACAAGGCTAAGGCACGGCAACGCACGGCTAGGCAATACACGGCAAGGCAAGGAAAGGGTAACGCAAGGCAAGGCACTGTCAGGCGAGGCAAGGCTAAGGCACGACAACGCAAGGCTAGGCAATGCACGGAAGGAAAGCAAAGAGTAACGGAAGGCAATGAAAGTAAGGGAAAGCAAAGCAAGGTAAGGGTAACGCAAGGCAAGGCACGGTGAGGCAAGGCAAGGCTGATGCACGACAATGCACGGCTAGGCAATGCACGGCCAGGCAAGGAAAGGGTAACGCAAGGCAAGGCACGGTCAGGCGAGGCAAGGCTAAGGCACGACAACGCAAGGCTAGGCAATGCACGGAAGGCAAGCAAAGAGGAACGGAAGGCAAGGAAGGCTAGGGAAAGCAGGGAAAGGCAAGGGTAACGGAAGGAACGGCACGGTAAGGGGAAACAAGGCTAAGGCACGACAACGCAGGGCTAGCCAATGCACGGCAAGGAAAGGAAAGGGTAACGCAAGGCAAGGCACGGTAAGGCGCGGCAAGGCTAAGGCACGACAACGCAAGGCTAGGCAACAAACGGAAGGCAAGCAAAGAGTAACGGAAGGCAAGGAAGGCAAGGGAAAGCAGGGGAAGGCAAGGGTAACGGAAGGAACGGCACGGTAAGGGGAAACAAGGCTAAGGCACGACAACGCAGGGCTAGCCAATGCACGGCAAGGCAAGGAAAGGGTAACGCAAGGAAAGGCACTGTCAGGCGAGGCAAGGGTAAGGCACGACAACGCAAGGCTAGGCAATGCACGGAAGGCAAGCAAAGAGGAACGGAAGGCAACGAAGGCTAGGGAAAGCAGGGAAAGGCAAGGGTAACGGAAGGAACGGCACGGTAAGGGCAAACAAGACTAAGGCACGACAACACAGGGCTAGGCAATGCAGGGCAAGGCAAGGAAATGGTAACTCAAGGCAAGGCACGGTTTGGGGAGGCAAAGCTAATGCACGACAACGCAAGGCTAGGCAGTGCACGGCTAGGCAAGGAAAGAGTAACGGAAGGAAAGGAAGGCAAGGCAAAGCAAGGCAAGGCAAGTGTAACAAAAGGCAAGGCACGGCAAGGGGAAACAAGGCTAAGGAACGGCAACGCACGGCTGCGCAATGCACGGCCAGGCAAGGAAAGGGTAACGCAAGGCAAGGCACGGTAAGGCAAGACAAGGCTAATGCACGACAACGCACGGCTAGGCAATGCACGGCCAGGCAAGGAAAGGGTAACGCAAGGCAAGGCACGGTCAGGCGAGGCAAGGCTAAGGCACGACAACGCAAGGCTAGGCAATGAACGGAAGGCAAGCAAAGAGTAACGGAAGGCAAGGAAGGCAAGGGAAAGCAAGGGAAGGCAAGGGCCACGAAAGGAACGGCACGGTAAGGGGAAACAAAGCTAAGGCAGGACAATGCAGGGCTAGGCAATGCACGGCAAGGCAAGGAAAGGGTAACGCAAGGCAAAGCACGGTGAGGCAAGACAAGGCAAATGCACGACAACGCACGGCTAGGCAATGCACGGCAAGGCAAGGAAAGGGTAACGCAAGGCAAGGCACGGTCAGGCGCGGCAAGGCTAAGGCACGACAACGCAAGGCTAGGCAATAAACGGAAGGCAAGCAAAGAGTAACGGAAGGCAAGGAAGGCAAGGGAAAGCAGGGGAAGGCAAGGGTAACGGAAGGAACGGCACGGTAAGGGGAAACTAGGCTAAGGCACGACAACGCAGGGCTAGCCAATGCACGGCAAGGAAAGGAAAGGGTAACGCAAGGCAAGGCACCGTTACGCGAGGCAAGGCTAAGGCACGACAACGCAAGGCTAGGCAATGCACGGAAGGCAAGCAAAGAGTAACGGAATGCAAGGAAGGCAAGGGAACGCAAGGGAAGGCAAGGGTAACCGAAGGAACGGCACAGCAAGGGGAAACAAGGCTAAGGCACGGCAACGCACGGCTAGGCAATGCACGGCAAGGCAAGGAAAGGGTAACGCAAGGCAAGGCACTGTCAGGCGAGGCAAGGCTAAGACACGACAACGCAAGGCTAGGCAATGCACGGAAGGAAAGCAAAGAGTAACGGAAAGCAATGAAAGTAAGGGAAAGCAAAGCAAGGTAAGGGTAACGCAAGGCAAGGCACGGTAAGGCAAGACAAGGCTAATGCACGACAACGCACGGCTAGGCAATTCACGGCAAGGCAAGGAAAGGGTAACGCAAGGCAAGGCACGGTCAGGCGAGGCAAGGCTAAGGCACCTCAACGCAAGGCTAGGCAATGCACGGAAGTCAAGCAAAGAGGAACGGAAGGCAAGGAAGGCTAGGGAAAGCAGGGAAAGGCAAGGGTAACGGAAGGAACGGCACGGTAAGGGCAAACAAGACTAAGGCACGACAACACAGGGCTAGGCAATGCAGGGCAAGGCAAGGAAATGGTAACGCTAGGCAAGGCACGGTTTGGGGAGGCAAAGCTAATGCACGACAACGCAAGGCTAGGCAGTGCACGGCTAGGCAAGGAAAGAGTAACGGAAGGAAAGGAAGGCAAGGCAAAGCAAGGCAAGGCAAGTGTAACAAAAGGCAAGGCACGGCAAGGGGAAACAAGGCTAAGGAACGGCAACGCACGGCTACGCAATGCACGGCCAGGCAAGGAAAGGGTAACGCAAGGCAAGGCACGGTAAGGCAAGACAAGGCTAATGCACGACAACGCACGGCTAGGCAATGCACGGCCAGGCAAGGAAAGGGTAACGCAAGGCAAAGCACGGTGAGGCAAGGCAAGGCAAATGCACGACAACGCACGGCTAGACAATGCACGGCAAGGCAAGGAAAGGGGAACGCAAGGCAAGGCACGGTCAGGCGAGGCAAGGCTAAGGCACGACAACGCAAGGCTAGGCAATGAACGGAAGGCAAGCAAAGAATAACGGAAGGCAAGGAAGGCTAGGGAAAGCAGGGAAAGGCAAGGGTAACGGAAGGAACGGCACGGTAAGGGCAAACAAGACTAAGGCACGACAACACAGGGCTAGGCAATGCAGGGCAAGGCAAGGAAATGGTAACGCAAGGCAAGGCACGGTTTGGGGAGGCAAAGCTAATGCACGACAACGCAAGGCTAGGCAGTGCACGGCTAGGCAAGGAAAGAGTAACGCAAGGCAGGGCACGGTCAGGCGCGGCAAGGCTAAGGCACGACAACGCAAGGCTAGGCAATAAACGGAAGGCAAGCAAAGAGTAACGGAAGGCAAGGAAGGCAAGGGAAAGCAGGGGAAGGCAAGGGTAACGGAAGGAACGGCACGGTAAGGGGAAACAAGGCTAAGGCACGACAACGCAGGGCTAGGCAATGCACGGCAAGGCAAGGAAAGGGTAACGCAAGGCAAGGCACCGTTACGCGAGGCAAGGCTAAGGCACGACAACGCAAGGCCAGGCAATGCACGGAAGGCAAGCAAAGAGTAACGGAAGGCAAGGAAGGCAAGGGAAAGCAAGGCAAGGCAAGGGTAACGGAAGGAACGGCACGGCAAGGGGAAACAAGGCTAAGGCACGGCAACGCACGGCTAGGCAATACACGGCAAGGCAAGGAAAGGGTAACGCAAGGCAAGGCACTGTCAGGCGAGGCAAGGCTAAGGCACGACAACGCAAGGCTAGGCAATGCACGGAAGGAAAGCAAAGAGTAACGGAAGGCAATGAAAGTAAGGGAAAGCAAAGCAAGGTAAGGGTAACGCAAGGCAAGGCACGGTGAGGCAAGGCAAGGCTGATGCACGACAATGCACGGCTAGGCAATGCACGGCCAGGCAAGGAAAGGGTAACGCAAGGCAAGGCACGGTCAGGCGAGGCAAGGCTAAGGCACGACAACGCAAGGCTAGGCAATGCACGGAAGGCAAGCAAAGAGGAACGGAAGGCAAGGAAGGCTAGGGAAAGCAGGGAAAGGCAAGGGTAACGGAAGGAACGGCACGGTAAGGGGAAACAAGGCTAAGGCACGACAACGCAGGGCTAGCCAATGCACGGCAAGGAAAGGAAAGGGTAACGCAAGGCAAGGCACGGTAAGGCGCGGCAAGGCTAAGGCACGACAACGCAAGGCTAGGCAACAAACGGAAGGCAAGCAAAGAGTAACGGAAGGCAAGGAAGGCAAGGGAAAGCAGGGGAAGGCAAGGGTAACGGAAGGAACGGCACGGTAAGGGGAAACAAGGCTAAGGCACGACAACGCAGGGCTAGCCAATGCACGGCAAGGCAAGGAAAGGGTAACGCAAGGAAAGGCACTGTCAGGCGAGGCAAGGGTAAGGCACGACAACGCAAGGCTAGGCAATGCACGGAAGGCAAGCAAAGAGGAACGGAAGGCAACGAAGGCTAGGGAAAGCAGGGAAAGGCAAGGGTAACGGAAGGAACGGCACGGTAAGGGCAAACAAGACTAAGGCACGACAACACAGGGCTAGGCAATGCAGGGCAAGGCAAGGAAATGGTAACTCAAGGCAAGGCACGGTTTGGGGAGGCAAAGCTAATGCACGACAACGCAAGGCTAGGCAGTGCACGGCTAGGCAAGGAAAGAGTAACGGAAGGAAAGGAAGGCAAGGCAAAGCAAGGCAAGGCAAGTGTAACAAAAGGCAAGGCACGGCAAGGGGAAACAAGGCTAAGGAACGGCAACGCACGGCTGCGCAATGCACGGCCAGGCAAGGAAAGGGTAACGCAAGGCAAGGCACGGTAAGGCAAGACAAGGCTAATGCACGACAACGCACGGCTAGGCAATGCACGGCCAGGCAAGGAAAGGGTAACGCAAGGCAAGGCACGGTCAGGCGAGGCAAGGCTAAGGCACGACAACGCAAGGCTAGGCAATGAACGGAAGGCAAGCAAAGAGTAACGGAAGGCAAGGAAGGCAAGGGAAAGCAAGGGAAGGCAAGGGCCACGAAAGGAACGGCACGGTAAGGGGAAACAAAGCTAAGGCAGGACAATGCAGGGCTAGGCAATGCACGGCAAGGCAAGGAAAGGGTAACGCAAGGCAAAGCACGGTGAGCCAAGACAAGGCAAATGCACGACAACGCACGGCTAGGCAATGCACGGCAAGGCAAGGAAAGGGTAACGCAAGGCAAGGCACGGTAAGGCGCGGCAAGGCTAAGGCACGACAACGCAAGGCTAGGCAATAAACGGAAGGCAGGCAAAGAGTAACGGAAGGCAAGGAAGGCAAGGGAAAGCAGGGGAAGGCAAGGGTAACGGAAGGAACGGCACGGTAAGGGGAAACTAGGCTAAGGCACGACAACGCAGGGCTAGCCAATGCACGGCAAGGAAAGGAAAGGGTAACGCAAGGCAAGGCACCGTTACGCGAGGCAAGGCTAAGGCACGACAACGCAAGGCTAGGCAATGCACGGAAGGCAAGCAAAGAGTAACGGAAGGCAAGGAAGGCAAGGGAAAGCAAGGCAAGGCAAGGGTAACGGAAGGAACGGCACAGCAAGGGGAAACAAGGCTAAGGCACGGCAACGCACGGCTAGGCAATGCACGGCAAGGCAAGGAAAGGGTAACGCAAGGCAAGGCACTGTCAGGCGAGGCAAGGCTAAGACACGACAACGCAAGGCTAGGCAATGCACGGAAGGAAAGCAAAGAGTAACGGAAAGCAATGAAAGTAAGGGAAAGCAAAGCAAGGTAAGGGTAACGCAAGGCAAGGCACGGTAAGGCAAGACAAGGCTAATGCACGACAACGCACGGCTAGGCAATTCACGGCAAGGCAAGGAAAGGGTAACGCAAGGCAAGGCACGGTCAGGCGAGGCAAGGCTAAGGCACCTCAACGCAAGGCTAGGCAATGCACGGAAGTCAAGCAAAGAGGAACGGAAGGCAAGGAAGGCTAGGGAAAGCAGGGAAAGGCAAGGGTAACGGAAGGAACGGCACGGTAAGGGCAAACAAGACTAAGGCACGACAACACAGGGCTAGGCAATGCAGGGCAAGGCAAGGAAATGGTAACGCTAGGCAAGGCACGGTTTGGGGAGGCAAAGCTAATGCACGACAACGCAAGGCTAGGCAGTGCACGGCTAGGCAAGGAAAGAGTAACGGAAGGAAAGGAAGGCAAGGCAAAGCAAGGCAAGGCAAGTGTAACAAAAGGCAAGGCACGGCAAGGGGAAACAAGGCTAAGGAACGGCAACGCACGGCTACGCAATGCACGGCCAGGCAAGGAAAGGGTAACGCAAGGCAAGGCACGGTAAGGCAAGACAAGGCTAATGCACGACAACGCACGGCTAGGCAATGCACGGCCAGGCAAGGAAAGGGTAACGCAAGGCAAGGCACGGTGAGGCAAGGCAAGGCAAATGCACGACAACGCACGGCTAGACAATGCACGGCAAGGCAAGGAAAGGGGAACGCAAGGCAAGGCACGGTCAGGCGAGGCAAGGCTAAGGCACGACAACGCAAGGCTAGGCAATGAACGGAAGGCAAGCAAAGAATAACGGAAGGCAAGGAAGGCTAGGGAAAGCAGGGAAAGGCAAGGGTAACGGAAGGAACGGCACGGTAAGGGCAAACAAGACTAAGGCACGACAACACAGGGCTAGGCAATGCAGGGCAAGGCAAGGAAATGGTAACGCAAGGCAAGGCACGGTTTGGGGAGGCAAGGCTAAGGCACGACAACGCAAGGCTAGGCAATGCACGGAAGGCAAGCAAAGAGTAACGGAAGGAAAGGAAGGCAAGGCAAAGCAAGGCAAGGCAAGTGTAACAAAAGGCAAGGCACGGCAAGGGGAAACAAGGCTAAGGAACGGCAACGCACGGCTATGCAATGCACGGCCAGGCAAGGAAAGGGTAACGCAAGGCAAGGCACGGTAAGGCAAGACAAGGCTAATGCACGACAACGCACGGCTCGGCAATGCACGGCCAGGCAAGGAAAGGGTAACGCTGGGCAAGGCACGGTGAGGCAAGGCAAGGCAAATGCTCGACAACGCACGGCTAGGCAATGCACGGTAAGGCAAGGAAAGGGTAACGCAAGGCAAGGCACGGTCAGGCGAGGCAAGGCTAAGGCACGACAACGCAAGGCTAGGCAATGAACGGAAGGTAAGCAAAGAGTAACGGAAGGCAAGGAAGGCAAGGGAAAGCAAGGGAAGGCAAGGGCAACGAAAGGAACGGCACGGTAAGGGGAAACAAAGCTAAGGCACGACAATGCAGGGCTAGGCAATGCACCGCAAAGCAAGGAAAGTGTAACGAAAGGCAAAGCACGGTGAGGCAAGACAAGGCAAATGCACGACAACGCACGGCTAGGCAATGCACGGCAAGGCGAGGAAAGGGTAACTCAAGGCAAGGCACGGTCAGGCGAGGCAAGGCTAAGGCACGACAACGCAAGGCTAGGCAATGCACGGAAGGCAAGCAAAGAGTAACGGAAGGCAAGGAAGGCAAGGGAAAGCAGGGGAAGGCAAGGGTAACGAAAGGAACGGCACGGTAAGGGGAAACAAGGCTAAGGCACGACAACACAGGGCTAGGCAATGCAGGGCAAGGCAAGGAAAGGGTAACGCAAGGCAAGGCACGTTTTGGGGAGGAAGGCGAATGCACGACAACGCAAGGCTAGGCAATGCACGGAAGGCAAGCAAAGAGTAACGGAAGGCAAGGAAGGCAAGGGAAAGCAAGGCAAGGCAAGTGTAACAAAAGGCAAGGCACGGCAAGGGGAAACAAGGCTAAGGAACGGCAACGCACGGCTACGCAATGCACGGCCAGGCAAGGAAAGGGTAACGCAAGGCAAGGCACGGTAAGGCAAGGCACGGTCAGGCGAGGCAAGGCTAAGGCACGACAACGCAAGGCTAGGCAATGCACGGCAAGGCAAGGAAAGGGTAACGCAAGGCAAGGCACGGTCAGGCGCGGCAAGGCTAAGGCACGACAACGCAAGGCTAGGCAATAAACGGAAGGCAAGCAAAGAGTAACGGAAGGCAAGGAAGGCAAGGGAAAGCAGGGGAAGGCAACGGTAACGGAAGGAACGCACGGTAAGGGGAAACAAGGCTAAGGCACGACAACGCAGGGCTAGCCAATGCACGGCAAGGCAAGGAAAGGGTAACGCAAGGCAAGGCACGGTAAGGCGCGGCAAGGCTAAGGCACGACAACGCAAGGCTAGGCAATGCACGGAAGGCAAGCAAAGAGTAACGGAAGGCAAGGAAGGCAAGGGAAAGCAAGGCAAGGCAAGGGTAACGGAAGGAACGGCACGGCAAGGGGAAACAAGGCTAAGGCACGGCAACGCACGGCTATGCAATGCACGGCAAGGCAAGGAAAGGGTAACGCAAGGCAAGGCACGGTCAGGCGAGGCAAGGCTAAGGCACGACAACGCAAGGCTAGGCAATGCACGGAAGGCAAGCAAAGAGGAACGGAAGGCAAGGAAGGCTAGGGAAAGCAGGGAAAGGCAAGGGTAACGGAAGGAACGGCACGGTAAGGGCAAACAAGACTAAGGCACGACAACACAGGGCTAGGCAATGCAGGGCAAGTCAAGGAAATGGTAACGCAAGGCAAGGCACGGTTTGGGGAGGCAAAGCTAATGCACGACAACGCAAGGCTAGGCAGTGCACGGCTAGGCAAGGAAAGAGTAACGGAAGGAAAGGAAGGCAAGGCAAAGCAAGGCAAGGCAAGTGTAACAAAAGGCAAGGCACGGCAAGGGGAAACAAGGCTAAGGAACGGCAACGCACGGCTACGCAATGCACGGCCAGGCAAGGAAAGGGTAACGCAACGCAAGGCACGGTAAGGCAAGACAAGGCTAATGCACGACAACGCACGGCTAGGCAATGCACGGCCAGGCAAGGAAAGGGTAACGCAAGGCAAGGCACGGTGAGGCAAGGCAAGGCAAATGCACGACAACGCACGGCTAGGCAATGCACGGCAAGGCAAGGAAAGGGTAACGCAAGGCAAGGCACGGTCAGGCGAGGCAAGGCTAAGGCACGACAACGCAAGGCTAGGCAATGAACGGAAGGCAAGCAAAGAGTAACGGAAGGCAAGGAAGGCAAGGGAAAGCAAGGGAAGGCAAGGGCAACGAAAGGAACGGCACGGTAAGGGGAAACAAAGCTAAGGCACGACAATGCAGGGCTAGGCAATGCACGGCAATGCAAGGAAAGGGTAACGAAAGGCAAAGCACGGTGAGGCAAGACAAGGCAAATGCACGACAACGCACGGCTAGGCAATGCACGGCAAGGCAAGGAAAGGGTAACTCAAGGCAAGGCACGGTCAGGCGAGGCAAGGCTAAGGCACGACAACGCAAGTCTAGGCAATGCACGGAAGGCAAGCAAAGAGTAACGGAAGGCAAGGAAGGCAAGGGAAAGCAGGGGAAGGCAAGGGTAACGAAAGGAACGGCACGGTAAGGGGAAACAAGGCTAAGGCACGAAAACACAGGGCTATGCAATGCAGGGCAAGGCAAGGAAAGGGTAACGCAAGGCAAGGCACGGTTTGAGGAGGAAGGCGAATGCACGACATCGCAAGGCTAGGCAATGCACGGAAGGCAAGCAAAGAGTAACGGAAGGCAAGGAAGGCAAGGGAAAGCAGGGGAAGGCAAGGGTAACGGAAGGAACGGCACGGTAAGGGGAAACAAAGGCAAGGCTAAGGCACGACAACGCAGGGCTAGCCAATGCACGGCAAGGAAAGGAAAGGGTAACGCAAGGCAAGGCACCGTTACGCGAGGCAAGGCTAAGGCACGACAACGCAAGGCCAGGCAATGCACGGAAGGCAAGCAAAGAGTAACGGAAGGCAAGGAAGGCAAGGGAAAGCAAGGCAAGGCAAGGGTAACGGAAGGAACGGCACGGCAAGGGGAAACAAGGCTAAGGCACGACAACGCACGGCTAGGCAATGCACGGCAAGGCAAGGAAAGGGTAACGCAAGGCAGGGCACGGTCAGGCGAGGCAAGGCTAAGGCACGACAACGCAAGGCTAGGCAATGCACGGCAAGGCAAGGAAAGGGTAACGCAAGGCAAGGCACGGTAAGGCGCGGCAAGGCTAAGGCACGACACCGCAAGGCTAGGCAATAAACGGAAGGCAAGCAAAGAGTAACGGAAGGCAAGAAAGGGAAGGGAAAGCAGGGGAAGGCAAGGGTAACGGAAGGAACGGCACGGTAAGGGAAAACAAGGCTAAGGCACGACAACGCAGGGCTAGCCAATGCACGGCAAGGAAAGGAAAGGGTAACGCAAGGCAAGGCACCGTTACGCGAGGCAAGGCTAAGGCACGACAACGCAAGGCCAGGCAATGCACGGAAGGCAAGCAAAGAGTAACGGAAGGCAAGGAAGGCAAGGGAAAGCAAGGCAAGGCAAGGGTAACGGAAGGAACGGCACGGCAAGGGGAAACAAGGCTAAGGCACGGCAACGCACGGCTAGGCAATACACGGCAAGGCAAGGAAAGGGTAACGCAAGGCAAGGCACTGTCAGGCGAGGCAAGGCTAAGGCACGACAACGCAAGGCTAGGCAATGCACGGAAGGAAAGCAAAGAGTAACGGAAGGCAATGAAAGTAAGGGAAAGCAAAGCAAGGTAAGGGTAACGCAAGGCAAGGCACGGTGAGGCAAGGCAAGGCTGAGGCACGACAATGCACGGCTAGGCAATGCACGGCCAGGCAAGGAAAGGGTAACGCAAGGCAAGGCACGGTCAGGCGAGGCAAGGCTAAGGCACGACAACGCAAGGCTAGGCAATGCACGGAAGGCAAGCAAAGAGGAACGGAAGGCAAGGAAGGCTAGGGAAAGCAGGGAAAGGCAAGGGTAACGGAAGGAACGGCACGGTAAGGGGAAACAAGGCTAAGGCACGACAACGCAGGGCTAGCCAATGCACGGCAAGGAAAGGAAAGGGTAACGCAAGGCAAGGCACGGTAAGGCGCGGCAAGGCTAAGGCACGACAACGCAAGGCTAGGCAACAAACGGAAGGCAAGCAAAGAGTAACGGAAGGCAAGGAAGGCAAGGGAAAGCAGGGGAAAGGCAAGGGTAACGGAAGGAACGGCACGGTAAGGGGAAACAAGGCTAAGGCACGACAACGCAGGGCTAGCCAATGCACGGCAAGGCAAGGAAAGGGTAACGCAAGGCAAGGCACTGTCAGGCGAGGCAAGGGTAAGGCACGACAACGCAAGGCTAGGCAATGCACGGAAGGCAAGCAAAGAGGAACGGAAGGCAAGGAAGGCTAGGGAAAGCAGGGAAAGGCAAGGGTAACGGAAGGAACGGCACGGTAAGGGCAAACAAGACTAAGGCACGACAACACAGGGCTAGGCATGCAGGGCAAGGCAAGGAAATGGTAAAGCAAGGCAAGGCACGGTTTGGGGAGGCAAGGCTAATGCACGACAACGCAAGGCTAGGCAGTGCACGGCTAGGCAAGGAAAGAGTAACGGAAGGAAAGGAAGGCAAGGCAAAGCAAGGCAAGGCAAGTGTAACAAAAGGCAAGGCACGGCAAGGGGAAACAAGGCTAAGGAACGGCAACGCACGGCTACGCAATGCACGGCCAGGCAAGGAAAGGGTAACGCAAGGCAAGGCACGGTAAGGCAAGACAAGGCTAATGCACGACAATGCACGGCTAGGCAATGCACGGCCAGGCAAGGAAAGGGTAACGCAAGGCAAGGCACGGTCAGGCGAGGCAAGGCTAAGGCACGACAACGCAAGGCTAGGCAATGAACGGAAGGCAAGCAAAGAGTAACGGAAGGCAAGGAAGGCAAGGGAAAGCAAGGGAAGGCAAGGGCAACGAAAGGAACGGCACGGTAAGGGGAAACAAAGCTAAGGCACGACAATGCAGGGCTAGGCAATGCACGGCAAGTCAAGGAAAGGGTAACGCAAGGCAAAGCACGGTGAGGCAAGACAAGGCAAATGCACGACAACGCACGGCTAGGCAATGCACGGCAAGGCAAGGAAAGGGTAACGCAAGGCAAGGCACGGTAAGGCGCGGCAAGGCTAAGGCACGACAACGCAAGGCTAGGCAATAAACGGAAGGCAGGCAAAGAGTAACGGAAGGCAAGGAAGGCAAGGGAAAGCAGGGGAAGGCAAGGGTAACGGAAGGAACGGCACGGTAAGGGGAAACAAGGCTAAGGCACGACAACGCAGGGCTAGCCAATGCACGGCAAGGA
Organism: Macrotis lagotis; assembly: GCF_037893015.1. Lineage (NCBI taxonomy): Eukaryota > Metazoa > Chordata > Mammalia > Peramelemorphia > Peramelidae > Macrotis > Macrotis lagotis. The sequence goes on along the minus strand of NW_027422180.1, from coordinate 87,577 downwards.
AAGGAAAGGGTAACGCAAGGCAAGACACCGTTACGCGAGGCAAGGCTAAGGCACGACAACGCAAGGCTAGGCAATGCACGGAAGGCAAGCAAAGAGTAACGGAAGGCAAGGAAGGCAAGGGAAAGCAAGGCAAGGCAAGGGTAACGGAAGGAACGGCACAGCAAGGGGAAACAAGGCTAAGGCACGGCAACGCACGGCTAGGCAATGCACGGCAAGGCAAGGAAAGGGTAACGCAAGGCAAGGCACTGTCAGGCACGACAACGCAAGGCTAGGCAATGCACGGAAGGAAAGCAAAGAGTAACGGAAGGCAATGAAAGTAAGGGAAAGCACAGCAAGGTAAGGGTAACGCAATGCAAGGCACGGTAAGGCAAGACAAGGTTAATGCACGACAACGCACGGCTAGGCAATTCACGGCAAGGCAAGGAAAGGGTAACGCAAGGCAAGGCACGGTCAGGCGAGGCAAGGCTAAGGCACGACAACGCAAGGCTAGGCAATGCACGGAAGTCAAGCAAAGAGGAACGGAAGGCAAGGAAGGCTAGGGAAAGCAGGGAAAGGCAAGGGTAACGGAAGGAACTGCACGGTAAGGGCAAACAAGACTAAGGCACGACAACACAGGGCTAGGCAATGCAGGGCAAGGCAAGGAAATGGTAACGCAAGGCAAGGCACGGTTTGGGGAGGCAAAGCTAATGCACGACAACGCAAGGCTAGGCAGTGCACGGCTAGGCAAGGAAAGAGTAACGGAAGGAAAGGAAGGCAAGGCAAAGCAAGGCAAGGCAAGTGTAACAAAAGGCAAGGCACGGTAAGGGGAAACAAGGCTAAGGAACGGCAACGCACAGCTACGCAATGCACGGCCAGGCAAGGAAAGGGTAACGCAAGGCAAGGCACGGTAAGGCAAGACAAGGCTAATGCACGACAACGCACGGCTAGGCAATGCACGGCCAGGCAAGGAAAGGGTAACGCAAGGCAAGGCACGGTGAGGGAAGGCAAGGCAAATGCACGACAACGCACGGCTAGGCAATGCACGGCAAGGCAAGGAAAGGGTAACGCAAGGCAAGGCACGGTCAGGCGAGGCAAGGCTAAGGCACGACAACGCAAGGCTAGGCAATGAACGGAAGGCAAGCAAAGAATAACGGAAGGCAAGGAAGGCTAGGGAAAGCAGGGAAAGGCAAGGGTAACGGAAGGAACGGCACGGTAAGGGCAAACAAGACTAAGGCACGACAACACAGGGCTAGGCAATGCAGGGCAAGGCAAGGAAATGGTAACGCAAGGCAAGGCACGGTTTGGGGAGGCAAGGCTAAGGCACGACAACGCAAGGCTAGGCAATGCACGGAAGGCAAGCAAAGAGTAACGGAAGGCAAGGAAGGCAAGGGAAAGCAAGGCAAGGCAAGGGTAACGGAAGGAACGGCACGGCAAGGGGAAACAAGGCTAAGGCACGGCAACGCACGGCTAGGCAATGCACGGCAAGGCAAGGAAAGGGTAACGCAAGGCAAGGCACTGTCAGGCGAGGCAAGGCTAAGACACGACAACGCAAGGCTAGGCAATGCACGGAAGGAAAGCAAAGAGTAACGGAAGGCAATGAAAGTAAGGGAAAGCAAAGCAAGGTAAGGGTAACGCAAGGCAAGGCACGGTAAGGCAAGACAAGGCTAATGCACGACAACGCACGGCTAGGCAATTCACGGCAAGGCAAGGAAAGGGTAACGCAAGGCAAGGCACGGTCAGGCGAGGCAAGGCTAAGGCACGACAACGCAAGGCTAGGCAATGCACGGAAGGCAAGCAAAGAGGAACGGAAGGCAAGGAAGGCTAGGGAAAGCAGGGAAAGGCAAGGGTAACGGAAGGAACGGCACGGTAAGGGCAAACAAGACTAAGGCACGACAACACAGGGCTAGGCAATGCAGGGCAAGGCAAGGAAATGGTAACGCAAGGCAAGGCACGGTTTGGGGAGGCAAAGCTAATGCACGACAACGCAAGGCTAGGCAGTGCACGGCTAGGCAAGGAAAGAGTAACGGAAGGAAAGGAAGGCAAGGCAAAGCAAGGCAAGGCAAGTGTAACAAAAGGCAAGGCACGGCAAGGGGAAACAAGGCTAAGGAACGGCAACGCACGGCTACGCAATGCACGGCCAGGCAAGGAAAGGGTAACGCAAGGCAAGGCACGGTAAGGCAAGACAAGGCTAATGCACGACAACGCACGGCTAGGCAATGCACGGCCAGGCAAGGAAAGGGTAACGCAAGGCAAGGCACGGTGAGGGAAGGCAAGGCAAATGCACGACAACACACGGCTAGGCAATGCACGGCAAGGCAAGGAAAGGGTAACGCAAGGCAAGGCACGGTCAGGCGAGGCAAGGCTAAGGCACGACAACGCAAGGCTAGGCAATGCACGGAAGGCAAGCAAAGAGTAACGGAAGGCAAGGAAGGCAAGGGAAAGCAAGGCAAGGCAAGGGTAACGGAAGGAACGGCACGGCAAGGGGAAACAAGGCTAAGGCACGGCAACGCACGGCTAGGCAATGCACGGCAAGGCAAGGAAAGGGTAACGCAAGGCAAGGCACTGTCAGGCGAGGCAAGGCTAAGGCACGACAACGCAAGGCTAGGCAATGCACGGAAGGCAAGCAAAAAGGAACGGAAGGCAAGGAAGACTAGGGAAAGCAGGGAAAGGCAAGGGTAACGGAAGGAACGGCACGGTAAGGGCAAACAAGACTAAGGCACGACAACACAGGGCTAGGCAATGCAGGGCAAGGCAAGGAAATGGTAACGCAAGGCAAGGCACGGTTTGGGGAGGCAAAGCTAATGCACGACAACGCAAGGCTAGGCAGTGCACGGCTAGGCAAGGAAAGAGTAACGGAAGGAAAGGAAGGCAAGGCAAAGCAAGGCAAGGCAAGTGTAACAAAAGGCAAGGCACGGCAAGGGGAAACAAGGCTAAGGAACGGCAACGCACGGCTACGCAATGCACGGCCAGGCAAGGAAAGGGTAACGCAAGGCAAGGCACCGTAAGGCAAGACCAGGCTAATGCACGACAACGCACGGTTCGGCAATGCACGGCCAGGCAAGGAAAGGGTAACGCAAGGCAAGGCACGGTGAGGCAAGGCAAGGCAAATGCTCGAAAACGCACGGCTAGGCAATGCAGGGTAAGGCAAGGAAAGGGTAACGCAAGGCAAGGCACGGTCAGGCGAGGCAAGGCTAAGGCACGACAACGCAAGGCTAGGCAATGAACGGAAGGCAAGCAAAGAGTAACGGAAGGCAAGGAAGGCAAGGGAAAGCAAGGGAAGGCAAGGGCAACGAAAGGAACGGCACGGTAAGGGGAAACAAAGCTAAGGCACGACAATGCAGGGCTAGGCAATGCACGGCAAAGCAAGGAAAGGGTAACGAAAGGCAAAGCACGGTGAGGGAAGACAAGGCAAATGCACGACAACGCACGGCTAGGCAATGCACGGCAAGGCAAGGAAAGGGTAACTCAAGGCAAGGCACGGTCAGGCGAGGCAAGGCTAAGGCACGACAACGCAAGGCTAGGCAATGCACGGAAGGCAAGCAAAGAGTAACGGAAGGCAAGGAAGGCAAGGGAAAGCAAGGGAAGGCAAGGGCAACGAAAGGAACGGCACGGTAAGGGGAAACAAAGCTAAGGCAGGACAATGCAGGGCTAGGCAATGCACGGCAAGGCAAGGAAAGGGTAACGCAAGGCAAAGCACTTTGAGGCAAGACAAGGCAAATGCACGACAACGCACGGCTAGGCAATGCACGGCAAGGCAAGGAAAGGGTAACGCAAGGCAAGGCACGGTAAGGCGCGGCAAGGCTAAGGCACGACAACGCAAGGCTAGGCAATAAACGGAAGGCAAGCAAAGAGTAACGGAAGGCAAGGAAGGCAAGGGAAAGCAGGGGAAGGCAAGGGTAACGGAAGGAACGTCATGGTAAGGGGAAACAAGGCTAAGGCACGACAACGCAGGGCTAGCCAATGCACGGCAAGGAAAGGAAAGGGTAACGCAAGGCAAGGCACCGTTACGCGAGGCAAGGCTAAGGCACGACAACGCAAGGCTAGGCAATGCACGGAAGGCAAGCAAAGAGTAACGGAAGGCAAGGAAGGCAAGGGAAAGCAAGGCAAGGCAAGGGTAACGGAAGGAACGGCACGGCAAGGGGAAACAAGGCTAAGGCACGGCAACGCACGGCTAGGCAATGCACGGCAAGGCAAGGAAAGGGTAACGCAAGGCAAGGCACTGTCAGGCGAGGCAAGGCTAAGACACGACAACGCAAGGCTAGGCAATGCACGGAAGGAAAGCAAAGAGTAACGGAAAGCAATGAAAGTAAGGGAAAGCAAAGCAAGGTAAGGGTAACGCAAGGCAAGGCACGGTAAGGCAAGACAAGGCTAATGCACGACAACGCACGGCTAGGCAATTCACGGCAAGGCAAGGAAAGGGTAACGCAAGGCAAGGCACGGTGAGGCAAGGCAAGGCTAATGCACGACAACGCACGGCTAGGCAATGCAGGGCAAGGCAAGGAAATGGTAACGCAAGGCAAGGCACGGTTTGGGGAGGCAAAGCTAATGCACGACAACGCAAGGCTAGGCAGTGCACGGCTAGGCAAGGAAAGAGTAACGGAAGGAAAGGAAGGCAAGGCAAAGCAAGGCAAGGCAAGTGTAACAAAAGGCAAGGCACGGCAAGGGGAAACAAGGCTAAGGAACGGCAACGCACGGCTACGCAATGCACGGCCAGGCAAGGAAAGGGTAACGCAAGGCAAGGCACGGTAAGGCAAGACAAGGCTAATGCACGACAACGCACGGCTAGGCAATGCACGGCCAGGCAAGGAAAGGGTAACGCAAGGCAAAGCACGGTGAGGCAACGCAAGGCAAATGCACGACAACGCACGGCTAGGCAATGCACGGCAAGGCAAGGAAAGGGTAACGCAATGCAAGGCACGGTCAGGCGAGGCAAGGCTAAGGCACGACAACGCAAGGCTAGGCAATGAACGGAAGGCAAGCAAAGAATAACGGAAGGCAAGGAAGGCTAGGTAAAGCAGGGAAAGGCAAGGGTAACGGAAGGAACGGCACGGTAAGGGCAAACAAGACTAAGGCACGACAACACAGGGCTAGGCAATGCAGGGCAAGGCAAGGAAATGGTAACGCAAGGCAAGGCACGGTTTGGGGAGGCAAAGCTAATGCACGACAACGCAAGGCTAGGCAGTGCACGGCTAGGCAAGGAAAGAGTAACGGAAGGAAAGGAAGGCAAGGCAAAGCAAGGCAAGGCAAGTGTAACAAAAGGCAAGGCACGGCAAGGGGAAACAAGGCTAAGGAACGGCAACGCACGGCTACGCAATGCACGGCCAGGCAAGGAAAGGGTAACGCAAGGCAAGGCACGGTAAGGCAAGACAAGGCTAATGCACGACAACGCACGGCTCGGCAATGCACGGCCAGGCAATGAAAGGGTAACGCAAGGCAAGGCACGGTGAGGCAAGGCAAGGCAAATGCTCGACAACGCACGGCTAGGCAATGCACGGTAAGGCAAGGAAAGGGTAACGCAAGGCAAGGCACGGTCAGGCGAGGCAAGGCTAAGGCACGACAACGCAAGGCTAGGCAATGAACGGAAGGCAAGCAAAGAGGAACGGAAGGCAAGGAAGGCAAGGGAAAGCAAGGGAAGGCAAGGGCAACGAAAGGAACGGCACGGTAAGGGGAAACAAAGCTAAGGCACGACAATGCAGGGCTAGGCAATGCATGGCAAGGCAAGGAAAGGGTAACGCAAGGCAAAGCACGGTGAGGCAAGACAAGGCAAATGCACGACAACGCACGGCTAGGCAATGCACGGGAAGGCAAGGAAAGGGTAACTCAAGGCAAGGCACGGTCAGGCGAGGCAAGGCTAAGGCACGACAACGCAAGGCTAGGCAATGCACGGAAGGCAAGCAAAGAGTAACGGAAGGCAAGGAAGGCAAGGGAAAGCAAGGGAAGGCAAGGGCAACGAAAGGAACGGCACGGTAAGGGGAAACAAAGCTAAGGCACGACAATGCAGGGCTAGGCAATGCACGGCAAGGCAAGGAAAGGGTAACGCAAGGCAAAGCACGGTGAGGCAAGACAAGGCAAATGCACGACAACGCACGGCTAGGCAATGCACGGCAAGGCAAGGAAAGGGTAACGCAAGGCAAGGCACGGTAAGGCGCGGCAAGGCTAAGGCACGACAACGCAAGGCTAGGCAATAAACGGAAGGCAAGCAAAGAGTAACGGAAGGCAAGGAAGGCAAGGGAAAGCAGGGGAAGGCAAGGGTAACGGAAGGAACGGCACGGTAAGGGGAAACAAGGCTAAGGCACGACAACGCAGGGCTAGCCAATGCACGGCAAGGCAAGGAAAGGGTAACGCAAGGCAAGGCACGGTTTGGGGAGGAAGGCGAATGCACGACAACGCAAGGCTAGGCAATGCACGGAAGGCAAGCAAAGAGGAACGGAAGGCAAGGAAGGCAAGGGAAAGCAAGGCAAGGCAAGGGTAACAGAAGGAACGGCACGGCAAGGGCAAACAAGTCTAAGGCACGGCAACGCACGGCTAGGCAATGCACGGCAAGGCAAGGAAAGGGTAACGCAAGGCAAGGCACGGTCAGGCGAGGCAAGGCTAAGGCACGACAACGCAAGGCTAGGCAATGCACGGCAAGGCAAGGAAAGGGTAACGCAAGGCAAGGCACGGTCAGGCGCGGCAAGGCTAAGGCACGACAACGCAAGGCTAGGCAATAAACAGAAGGCAAGCAAAGAGTAACGGAAGGCAAGGAAGGCAAGGGAAAGCAGGGGAAGGCAACGGTAACGGAAGGAACGGCACGGTAAGGGGAAACAAGGCTAAGGCACGACAACGCAGGGCTAGCCAATGCACGGCAAGGAAAGGAAAGGGTAACGCAAGGCAAGGCACCGTTACGCGAGGCAAGGCTAAGGCACGACAACGCAAGGCTAGGCAATGCACGGAAGGCAAGCAAAGAGTAACGGAAGGCAAGGAAGGCAAGGGAAAGCAAGGCAAGGCAAGGGTAACGGAAGGAACGGCACGGCAAGGGGAAACAAGGCTAAGGCACGGCAACGCACGGCTAGGCAATACACGGCAAGGCAAGGAAAGGGTAACGCAAGGCAAGGCACTGTCAGGCGAGGCAAGGCTAAGGCACGTCAACGCAAGGCTAGGCAATGCACGGAAGAAAGCAAAGAGTAACGGAAGGCAATGAAAGTAAGGGAAAGCAAAGCAAGGTAAGGGTAACGCAAGGCAAGGCACGGTGAGGCAAGGCAAGGCCGATGCACGACAATGCACGGCTAGGCAATGCACGGCCAGGCAAGGAAAGGGTAACGCAAGGCAAGGCACGGTCAGGCGAGGCAAGGCTAAGGCATGACAACGCAAGGCTAGGCAATGCCCGGAAGGCAAGCAAAGAGGAACGGAAGGCAAGGAAGGCTAGGGAAAGCAGGGAAAGGCAAGGGTAACGGAAGGAACGGCACGGTAAGGGCTAACAAGACTAAGGCACGACAACACAGGGCTAGGCAATGCAGGGCAAGGCAAGGAAATGGTAACTCAAGGCAAGGCACGGTTTGGGGAGGCAAAGCTAATGCACGGCAACGCAAGGCTAGGCAGTGCACGGCTAGGCAAGGAAAGAGTAACGGAAGGAAAGGAAGGCAAGGCAAAGCAAGGCAAGGCAAGTGTAACAAAAGGCAAGGCACGGCAAGGGGAAACAAGGCTAAGGAACGGCAAGGCACGGCTACGCAATGCACGGCCAGGCAAGGAAAGGGTAACGCAAGGCAAGGCACGGTAAGGCAAGACAAGGCTAATGCACGACAATGCACGGCTAGGCAATGCACGGCCAGGCAAGGAAAGGGTAACGTAAGGCAAGGCACGATGAGGCAAGGCAAGGCAAATGCACGACAACGCACGGCTAGGCAATGCACGGCAAGGCAAGGAAAGGGTAACGCAAGGCAAGGCACGGTCAGGCGAGGTAAGGCTAAGGCACGACAACGCAAGGCTAGGCAATGAACGGAAGGCAAGCAAAGAATAACGGAAGGCAAGGAAGGCTAGGGAAAGGCAAGGTTAACGGAAGGAACGGCACGGTAAGGGCAAACAAGACTAAGGCACGACAACACAGGGCTAGGCAATGCAGGGCAAGGCAAGGAAATGGTAACGCAAGGCAAGGCACGGTTTGGGGAGGCAAAGCTAATGCACGACAACGCAAGGCTAGGCAGTGCACGGCTAGGCAAGGAAAGAGTAACGGAAGGAAAGGAAGGCAAGGCAAAGCAAGGCAAGGCAAGTGTAACAAAAGGCAAGGCACGGCAAGGGGAAACAAGGCTAAGGAACGGCAACGCACGGCTATGCAATGCACGGCCAGGCAAGGAAAGGGTAACGCAAGGCAAGGCACGGTCAGGCGAGGCAAGGCTAAGGCACGACAACGCAAGGCTAGGCAATGCACGGCAAGGCAAGGAAAGGGTAACGCAAGGCAAGGCAAGGTAAGGCGCGGCAAGGCTAAGGCACGACAACGCAAGGCTAGGCAATAAACGGAAGGCAAGCAAAGAGTAACGGAAGGCAAGGAAGGCAAGGGAAAGCAGGGAAAGGCAAGGGTAACGGAAGGAACGGCACGGTAAGGGGAAACAAGGCTAAGGCACGACAACGCAGGGCTAGCCAATGCACGGCAAGGAAAGGAAAGAGTAACGCAAGGCAAGGCACCGTTACGCGAGGCAAGGCTAAGGCACGACAACGCAAGGCTAGGCAATGCACGGAAGGCAAGCAAAGAGTAACGGAAGGCAAGGGTAACGGAAGGAACGGCACGGCAAGGGGAAACAAGGCTAAGGCACGGCAACGCACGGCTAGGCAATGCACGGCAAGGCAAGGAAAGGGTAACGCAAGGCAAGGCACGGTGAGGCAGGGCAAGGCTGATGCACGACAACGCACGGCTAGGCAATGCACGGCAAGGCAAGGAAAGGGTAACGCAAGGCAAGGCACGGTCAAGGCGAGGCAAGGCTAAGGCACGACAACGCAAGGCTAGGCAATGCACGGAAGGCAAGCAAAGAGTAACGCAAGGCAAGGCACGGTGAGGCGAGGCAAGGCTAAGGCACGACAACGCAAGGCTAGGCAATGCACGGAAGGCAAGCAAAGAGTAACGGAAGGCAAGGAAGGCAAGGGAAAGCAGGGGAAGGCAAGGGTAACGGAAGGAACGGCACGGTAAGGGGAAACAAGGCTAAGGCACGACAACGCAGGGCTAGCCAATGCACGGCAAGGAAAGGAAAGGGTAACGCAAGGCAAGGCACGGTCACGCGAGGCAAGCTAAGGCACGACAACGCAAGGCTAGGCAATGCACGGGAGGCAAGCAAAGAGTAACGGAAGGCAAGGAAGGCAAGGCAAAGCAAGGCAAGGCAAGTGTAACAAAAGGCAAGGCACGGCAAGGGGAAACAAGGCTAAGGAACGGCAACGCACGGCTACGCAATGCACGGCCAGGCAAGGAAAGGGTAACGCAAGGCAAGGCACGGTAAGGCAAGACAAGGCTAATGCACGACAATGCACGGCTAGGCAATGCACGGCCAGGCAAGGAAAGGGTAACGCAAGGCAAGGCACGGTGAGGCAAGGCAAGGCAAATGCATGACAACGCACGGCTAGGCAATGCACGGCAAGGCAAGGAAAGGGTAACGCAAGGCAAGGCACGGTGAGGCAAGGCAAGGCAAATGCATGACAACGCACGGCTAGGCAATGCACGGCAAGGCAAGGAAAGGGTAACGCAAGGCAAGGCACGGTCAGGCGAGGCAAGGCTAAGGCACGACAACGCAAGGCTAGGCAATGAACGGAAGGCAAGCAAAGAATAACGGAAGGCAAGGAAGGCTAGGGAAAGGCAAGGTTAACGGAAGGAACGGCACGGTAAGGGCAAACAAGACTAAGGCACGACAACACAGGGCTAGGCAATGCAGGGCAAGGCAAGGAAATGGTAACGCAAGGCAAGGCACGGTTTGGGGAGGCAAAGCTAATGCACGACAACGCAAGGCTAGGCAGTGCACGGCTAGGCAAGGAAAGAGTAACGGAAGGAAAGGAAGGCAAGGCAAAGCAAGGCAAGGCAAGTGTAACAAAAGGCAAGGCACGGCAAGGGGAAACAAGGCTAAGGAACGGCAACGCACGGCTATGCAATGCACGGCCAGGCAAGGAAAGGGTAACGCAAGGCAAGGCACGGTAAGGCAAGACAAGGCTAATGCACGACAACGCACGGCTAGGCAATGCACGGCCAGGCAAGGAAAGGGTAACGCAAGGCAAGGCACGGTCAGGCGAGGCAAGGCTAAGGCACGACAACGCAAGGCTAGGCAATGCACGGCAAGGCAAGGAAAGGGTAACGCAAGGCAAGGCAAGGTAAGGCGCGGCAAGGCTAAGGCACGACAACGCAAGGCTAGGCAATAAACGGAAGGCAAGCAAAGAGTAACGGAAGGCAAGGAAGGCAAGGGAAAGCAAGGCAAGGCAAGGGTAACGGAAGGAACGGCACGGTAAGGGGAAACAAGGCTAAGGCACGACAATGCAGGGCTAGCCAATGCACGGCAAGGAAAGGAAAGGGTAACGCAAGGCAAGGCACCGTTACGCGAGGCAAGGCTAAGGCACGAAAACGCAAGGCTAGGCAATGCACGGAAGGCAAGCAAAGAGTAACGGAAGGCAAGGAAGGCAAGGGAAAGCAAGGCAAGGCAAGGGTAACGGAAGGAACGGCACGGCAAGGGGAAACAAGGCTAAGGCACGGCAACGCACCGCTAGGCAATGCACGGCCAGGCAAGGAAAGGGTAACGCAAGGCAAGGCACGGTGAGGCAAGGCAAGGCTAATGCACGACAACGCACGGCTAGGCAATGCACGGCAAGGCAAGGAAAGGGTAACGCAAGGCAAGGCACGGTCAGGCGAGGCAAGGATAATGCACGACAACGCAAGGCTAGGCAATGCACGGCAAGGCAAGGAAAGGGTAACGCAAGGCAAGGCACGGTCAGGCGAGGCAAGGCTAAGGCACGACAACGCAAGGCTAGGCAATGCACGGAAGGCAAGCAAAGAGTAACGGAAGGCAAGGAACGCAAGGGAAAGCAGGGGAAGGCAACGGTAACGGAAGGAACGGCACGGTAAGGGGAAACAAGGCTAAGGCACGACAACGCAGGGCTAGCCAATGCACGGCAAGGAAAGGAAAGGGTAACGCAAGGCAAGGCACCGTTACGCGAGGCAAGGCTAAGGCACGACAACGCAAGGCTAGGCAATGCACGGGAGGCAAGCAAAGAGTAACGGAAGGCAAGAAAGGCAAGGGAAAGCAAGGCAAGGCAAGGGTAACGGAAGGAACGGCACGGCAAGGGGAAACAAGGCTAAGGCACGACAACGCACGGCTAGGCAATACACGGCAAGGCAAGGACAGGGTAACGCAAGGCAAGGCATGGTCAGGCGAAGCAAGGCTAAGGCACGACAACGCAAGGCTAGGCAATGCACGGAAGGAAAGCAAAGAGTAACGGAAGGCAATGAAAGTAAGGGAAAGCAAAGCAAGGTAAGGGTAACGCAAGGCAAGGCACGGTGAGGCAAGGCAAGGCTGATGCACGACAATGCACGGCTAGGCAATGCACGGCCTGGCAAGGAAAGGGTAACGCAAGGCAAGGCACGGTCAGGCGAGGCAAGGCTAAGGCACGACAACGCAAGGCTAGGCAATGCACGGAAGGCAAGCAAAGAGGAACGGAAGGCAAGGAAGGCTAGGGAAAGCAGGGAAAGGCAAGGGTAACGGAAGGAACGGCACGGTAAGGGCAAACAAGACTAAGGCACGACAACACAGGGCTAGGCAATGCAGGGCAAGGCAAGGAAATGGTAACTCAAGGCAAGGCACGGTTTGGGGAGGCAAAGCTAATGCACGACAACGCAAGGCTAGGCAGTGCACGGCTAGGCAAGGAAAGAGTAACGGAAGGAAAGGAAGGCAAGGCAAAGCAAGGCAAGGCAAGTGTAACAAAAGGCAAGGCACGGCAAGGGGAAACAAGGCTAAGGAACGGCAACGCACGGCTACGCAATGCACGGCCAGGCAAGGAAAGGGTAACGCAAGGCAAGGCACGGTAAGGCAAGACAAGGCTAATGCACGACAATGCACGGCTAGGCAATGCACGGCCAGGCAAGGAAAGGGTAACGCAAGGCAAGGCACGGTGAGGCAAGGCAAGGCAAATGCATGACAACGCACGGCTAGGCAATGCACGGCAAGGCAAGGAAAGGGTAACGCAAGGCAAGGCACGGTCAGGCGAGGCAAGGCTAAGGCACGACAACGCAAGGCTAGGCAATGAACGGAAGGCAAGCAAAGAATAACGGAAGGCAAGGAAGGCTAGGGAAAGCAGGGAAAGGCAAGGGTAACGGAAGAAACGGCACGGTAAGGGCAAACAAGACTAAGGCACGACAACACAGGGCTAGGCAATGCAGGGCAAGGCAAGGAAATGGTAACGCAAGGCAAGGCACGGTTTGGGGAGGCAAAGCTAATGCACGACAACGCAAGGCTAGGCAGTGCACGGCAAGGCAAGGAAAGAGTAACGGAAGGAAAGGAAGGCAAGGCAAATCAAGGCAAGGCAAGTGTAACAAAAGGCACGGCACGGCAAGGGGAAACAAGGCTAAGGAACGGCAACGCACGGCTACGCAATGCACGGCCAGGCAAGGAAAGGGTAACGCAAGGCAAGGCACGGTAAGGCAAGACAAGGCTAATGCACGACAACGCACGGCTAGGCAATGCACGGCCAGGCAAGGAAAGGGTAACGCAAGGCAAGGCACGGTGAGGGAAGGCAAGGCAAATGCACGACAACGCACGGCTAGGCAATGCACGGCCAGGCAAGGAAAGGGTAACGCAAGGCAAGGCACGGTCAGGCGAGGCAAGGCTAAGGCACGACAACGCAAGGTTAGGCAATGAACGGAAGGCAAGCAAAGAATAACGGAAGGCAAGGAAGGCAAGGGAAAGCAAGGGAAGGCAAGGGCAACGAAAGGAACGGCACGGTAAGGGGAAACAAAGCTAAGGCACGACAATGCAGGGCTAGGCAATGCACGGCAAGGCAAGGAAAGGATAACGCAAGGCAAGGCACGGTCAGGCGAGGCAAGGCTAAGGCACGACAACGCACGGCTAGGCAATGCACGGCAAGGCAAGGAAAGGGTAACTCAAGGCAAGGCACGGTCAGGCGAGGCAAGGCTAAGGCACGACAACGCAAGGCTAGGCAATGCACGGAACGCAAGCAAAGAGTAACGGAAGGCAAGGAAGGCAAGGGAAAGCAGGGGAAGGCAAGTGTAACGAAAGGAACGGCACGGTAAGGGGAAACAAGGCTAAGGCACGACAACACAGGGCTAGGCAATGCAGGGCAAGGCAAGGAAAGGGTAACGCAAGGCAAGGCACGGTCAGGCGAGGCAAGGCTAAGGCACGACAACGCAAGGCTAGGCAATGCACGGCAAGGCAAGGAAAGGGTAACGCAAGGCAAGGCACGGTAAGGCGCGGCAAGGCTAAGGCACGACAACGCAAGGCTAGGCAATAAACGGAAGGCAAGCAAAGAGTAACGGAAGGCAAGGAAGGCAAGGGAAAGCAGGGAAAGGCAAGGGTAACGGAAGGAACGGCACGGTAAGGGGAAACAAGGCTAAGGCACGACAACGCAGGGCTAGCCAATGCACGGCAAGGAAGGGAAAGGGTAACGCAAGGCAAGGCTCCGTTACGGGAGGCAAGGCTAAGGCACGACAACGCAAGGCTAGGCAATGCACGGAAGGCAAGCAAAGAGTAACGGAAGGCAAGGAAGGCAAGGGAAAGCAAGGCAAGGCAAGGGTAACGGAAGGAACGGCACGGCAAGGGGAAACAAGGCTAAGGCACGGCAACGCACGGCTAGGCAATACACGGCAAGGCAAGGAAAGGGTAACGCAAGGCAAGGCACTGTCAGGCGAGGCAAGGCTAAGGCACGACAACGCAAGGCTAGGCAATGCACGGAAGGCAAGCAAAGAGTAACGGAAGGCAAGGGAGGCTAGGGAAAGCAGGGAAAGGCAAGGGTAACGGAAGGAACGGCACGGTAAGGGCAAACAAGACTAAGGCACGACAACACAGGGCTAGGCAATGCAGGGCAAGGCAAGGAAATGGTAACGCAAGGCAAGGCACGGTTTGGGGAGGCAAAGCTAATGCTCGACAACGCAAGGCTAGGCAGTGCACGGCTAGGCAAGGAAAGAGTAACGGAAGGAAAGGAAGGCAAGGCAAAGCAAGGCAAGGCAAGTGTAACAAAAGGCAAGGCACGGCAAGGGGAAACAAGGCTAAGGCACGGCAACGCACGGCTAGGCAATGCACGGCCAGCCAAGGAAAGGGTAACGCAAGGCAAGGCACGGTGAGGCAAGGCAAGGCTAATGCACGACAACGCACGGCTAGGCAATGCACGGCAAGGCAAGGAAAGGGTAACGCAAGGCAAGGGACGGTCAGGCAAGGCAAGGCTAATGCACGACAACGCACGGCTAGGCAATGCACGGCAAGGCAAGGAAAGGGTAACGCAAGGCAAGGCACGGTCAGGCGAGGCAAGGCTAAGGCACGACAACGCAAGGCTAGGCAATAAACGGAAGGCAAGCAAAGAGTAACGGAAGGCAAGGAAGGCAAGGGAAAGCAGGGGAAGGCAAGGGTAACGGAAGGAACGGCACGGTAAGGGGAAACAAGGCTAAGGCACGACAACGCAGGGCTAGGCAATGCACGGCAAGGCAAGGAAAGGGTAACGCAAGGCAAGGCACGGTTACGCGAGGCAAGGCTAATGCACGACAACGCAAGGCTAGGCAATGCACGGAAGGCAAGCAAAGAGTAACGGAAGGCAAGGAAGGCAAGGGAAAGCAAGGCAAGGCAAGGGTAACGGAAGGAACGGCACGGCAAGGGGAAACAAGGCTAAGGCACGGCAACGCACGGCTAGGCAATACACGGCAAGGCAAGGAAAGGGTAACGCAAGGCAAGGCACGGTCAGGCGAGGCAAGGCTAAGGCACGACAATGCAAGGCTAGGCAATGCACGGAAGGAAAGCAAAGAGTAACGTAAGGCAATGAAAGTAAGGGAAAGCAAAGCAAGGTAAGGGTAACGCAAGGCAAGGCACGGTGAGGCAAGGCAAGGCTGATGCACGACAATGCACGGCTAGGCAATGCACGGCCAGGCAAGGAAAGGGTAACGCAAGGCAAGGCACGGTCAGGCGAGGCAAGGCTAAGGCACGACAACGCAAGGCTAGGCAATGCACGGAAGGCAAGCAAAGAGGAACGGAAGGCAAGGAAGGCTAGGGAAAGCAGGGAAAGGCAAGGGTAACGGAAGGAACGGCACGGTAAGGGCAAACAAGACTAAGGCACGACAACACAGGGCTAGGCAATGCAGGGCAAGGCAAGGAAATGGTAACTCAAGGCAAGGCACGGTTTGGGGAGGCAAAGCTAATGCACGACAACGCAAGGCTAGGCAGTGCACGGCTAGGCAAGGAAAGAGTAACGGAAGGAAAGGAAGGCAAGGCAAAGCAAGGCAAGGCAAGTGTAACAAAAGGCAAGGCACGGCAAGGGGAAACAAGGCTAAGGAACGGCAACGCACGGCTACGCAATGCACGGCCAGGCAAGGAAAGGTTAACGCAAGGCAAGGCACGGTAAGGCAAGAAAAGGCTAATGCACGACAATGCACGGCTAGGCAATGCACGGCCAGGCAAGGAAAGGGTAACGCAAGGCAAGGCACGGGGAGGCAAGGCAAGGCAAATGCACGACAACGCACGGCTAGGCAATGCACGGCAAGGCAAGGAAAGGGTAACGCAAGGCAAGGCACGGTCAGGCGAGGCAAGGCTAAGGCACGACAACGCAAGGCTAGGCAATGAACGGAAGGCAAGCAAAGAGTAACGGAAGGCAAGGAAGGCAAGGGAAAGCAAGGCAAGGCAAGGGCAACGAAAGGAACGGCACGGTAAGGGGAAACAAAGCTAAGGCACGACAATGCAGGGCTAGGCAATGCACGGCAAGGCAAGGAAAGGGTAACGCAAGGCAAAGCACGGTGAGGCAAGACAAGGCAAATGCACGACAACGCACGGCTAGGCAATGCACGGCAAGGCAAGGAAAGGGTAAGTCAAGGCAAGGCACGGTCAGGCGAGGCAAGGCTAAGGCACGACAACGCAAGGCTAGGCAATGCACGGAAGGCAAGCAAAGAGTAACGGAAGGCAAGGAAGGCAAGGGAAAGCAAGGCAAGGCAAGGGTAACGGAAGGAACGGCACGGTAAGGGGAAACAAGGCTAAGGCACGACAACACAGGGCTAGGCAATGCAGGGCAAGGCAAGGAAAGGGTAACGCAAGGCAAGGCACGGTTTGGGGAGGAAGGCGAATGCACGACAACGCAAGGCTAGGCAATGCACGGAAGGCAAGCAAAGAGTAACGGAAGGCAAGGAAGGCAAGGGAAAGCAAGGCAAGGCAAGGGTAACGGAAGGAACGGCACGGCAAGGGGAAACAAGGCTAAGGCACGGCAACGCACGGCTAGGCAATACACGGAAAGGCAAGGAAAGGGTAACGCAAGGCAAGGCACGGTCAGGCGAGGCAAGGCTAAGGCACGACAGCGCAAAGCTAGGCAATACACGGCAAGGAAAGGGTAAGGAAAAGGCAAGGCACGGTAAGGCGAGGCAAGGCTAAGGCACGACAACGCAAGGCTAGGCAATGCACGGAAGGCAAGCAAAGAGGAACGGAAGGCAAGGAAGGCAAGGGAAAGCAGGGAAAGGCAAGGGTAACGGAAGGAACGGCACGGTAAGGGGAAACAAGGCTAAGGCACGACAACGCAGGGCTAGGCAATGCACGGCAAGGAAAGGAAAGGGTAACGCAAGGCAAGGCACCGTTACGCGAGGCAAGGCTAAGGCACGACAACGCAAGGCTAGGCAATGCACGGAAGGCAAGCAAAGAGTAACGGAAGGCAAGGAAGGCAAGGGAAAGCAAGGCAAGGCAAGGGTAACGGAAGGAACGGCACGGCAAGGGGAAACAAGGCTAAGGCACGGCAACGCACGGCTAGGCAATGCACGGCAAGGCAAGGAAAGGGTAACGCAAGGCAAGGCACTGTCAGGCGAGGCAAGGCTAAGGCACGACAACGCAAGGCTAGGCAATGCACGGAAGGCAAGCAAAGAGGAACGGAAGGCAAGGAAGGCTAGGGAAAGCAGGGAAATGCAAGGGTAACGGAAGGAACGGCACGGTAAGGGCAAACAAGACTAAGGCACGACAACACAGGGCTAGGCAATGCAGGGCAAGGCAAGGAAATGGTAACGCAAGGCAAGGCACGGTTTGGGGAGGCAAAGCTAATGCACGACAACGCAAGGCTAGGCAGTGCACGGCTAGGCAAGGAAAGAGTAACGGAAGGAAAGGAAGGCAAGGCAAAGCAAGGCAAGGCAAGTGTAACAAAAGGCAAGGCACGGCAAGGGGAAACAAGGCTAAGGAACGGCAACGCACGGCTACGCAATGCACGGCCAGGCAAGGAAAGGGTAACGCAAGGCAAGGCACGGTAAGGCAAGACAAGGCTAATGCACGACAACGCACGGCTAGGCAATGCACGGCCAGGCAAGGAAAGGGTAACGCAAGGCAAGGCAAGGTGAGGCAAGGCAAGGCAAATGCACGACAACGCACGGCTAGGCAATGCACGGCAAGGCAAGGAAAGGGTAACGCAAGGCAAGGCACGGTCAGGCGAGGCAAGGCTAAGGCACGACAACGCAAGGCTAGGCAATGAACGGAAGGCAAGCAAAGAGTAACGGAAGGCAAGGAAGGCAAGGGAAAGCAAGGGAAGGCAAGGGCAACGAAAGGAGCGGCACGGTAAGGGGAAACAAAGCTAAGGCACGACAATGCAGGGCTTGGCAATGCACGGCAAGGCAAGGAAAGGGTAACGCAAGGCAAAGCACGGTGAGGCAAGACAAGGCAAATGCACGACAACGCACGGCTAGGCAATGCACGGCAAGGCAAGGAAAGGGTAACTCAAGGCAAGGCACGGTCAGGCGAGGCAAGGCTAAGGCACGACAACGCAAGTCTAGGCAATGCACGGAAGGCAAGCAAAGAGTAACGGAAGGCAAGGAAGGCAAGGGAAAGCAGGGGAAGGCAAGGGTAACGAAAGGAACGGCACGGTAAGGGGAAACAAGGCTAAGGCACGACAACACAGGGCTAGGCAATGCAGGGCAAGGCAAGGAAAGGGTAACGCAAGGCAAGGCACGGTTTGGGGAGGAAGGCGAATGCACGACATCGCAAGGCTAGGCAATGCACGGAAGGCAAGCAAAGAGTAACGGAAGGCAAGGAAGGCAAGGGAAAGCAAGGCAAGGCAAGGGTAACAGAAGGAACGGCACGGCAAGGGGAAACAAGGCTAAGGCACGGCAACGCACGGCTAGGCAATGCACGGCAAGGCAAGGAAAGGGTAACGCAAGGCAAGGCACGGGGAGGCAAGGCAAGGCTGATGCACGACAACGCACGGCTAGGCAATGCACGGCAAGGCAAGGAAAGGGTAACGCAAGGCAAGGCACTGTCAGGCGAGGCAAGGCTAAGGCACGACAACGCAAGGCTAGGCAATGCACGGAAGGCAAGCAAAGAGGAACGGAAGGCAAGGAAGGCTAGGGAAAGCAAGGGAAAGGCAAGGGCAACGGAAGGAACGGCACGGTAAGGGCAAACAAGGCTAAGGCACGGCAACGCACGGCTAGGCAATGCACGGCAAGGCAAGGAAAGGGTAACGCAAGGCAAAGCACGGTGAGGCAAGACAAGGCAAATGCACGACAACGCACGGCTAGGCAATGCACGGCAAGGCAAGGAAAGGTTAACGCAAGGCAAGTCACGGTAAGGCGCGGCAAGGCTAAGGCACGACAACGCAAGGCTAGGCAATGCACGGCAAGGCAAGGAAAGGGTAACGCAAGGCAAGGCACGGTAAGGCGCGGCAAGGCTAAGGCACGACAACGCAAGGCTAGGCAATAAACGGAAGGCAAGCAAAGAGTAACGGAAGGCAAGGAAGGCAAGGGAAAGCAGGGGAAGGCAAGGGTAACGGAAGGAACGGCACGGTAAGGGGAAACAAGGCTAAGGCACGACAACGCAGGGCTAGCCAATGCACGGCAAGGAAAGGAAAGGGTAACGCAAGGCAAGGCACCGTTAGGCGAGGCAAGGCTAAGGCACGACAACGCAGGGCTAGGCAATGCACGGCAAGGCAAGGAAAGGGTAACGCAAGACAAGGCACCGTTAAGCGAGGCAAGGCTAAGGCACGACAAAGCAAGGCTAGGCAATGAACGGAAGGCAAGCAAAGAGTAACGGAAGGCAAGGAAGGCAAGGGAAAGCAAGGGAAGGCAAGGGCAACGAAAGGAACGGCACGGTAAGGGGAAACAAAGCTAAGGCACGACAATGCAGGGCTAGGCAATGCACGGCAAGGCAAGGAAAGGGTAACGCAAGGCAAGGCACGGTCAGGCGAGGCAAGGCTAAGGCACGACAACGCAAGGCTAGGCAATGCACGGAAGGCAAGCAAAGAGTAACGGAAGGCAAGGAAGGCAAGGGAAAGCAGGGGAAGGCAAGGGTAACGAAAGGAACGGCACGGTAAGGGGAAACAAGGCTAAGGCACGACAACACAGGGCTAGGCAATGCAGGGCAAGGCAAGGAAAGGGTAACGCAAGGCAAGGCACGGTTTGGGGAGGAAGGCGAATGCACGACAACGCAAGGCTAGGCAATGCACGGAAGGCAAGCAAAGAGTAACGGAAGGCAAGGAAGGCAAGGGAAAGCAAGGCAAGGCAAGGGTAACAGAAGGAACGGCACGGCAAGGGGAAACAAGGCTAAGGCACGGCAACGCACGGCTAGGCAATGAACGGAAAGGCAAGGAAAGGGTAACGCAAGGCAAGGCACGGTGAGGCAAGGCAAGGCTGATGCACGACAACGCACGGCTAGGCAATGCACGGCAAGGCAAGGAAAGGGTAACGCAAGGCAAGGCACGGTCAGGCGAGGCAAGGCTAAGGCACGACAACGCAAGGCTAGGCAATGCACGGCAAGGCAAGGAAAGGGTAACGCAAGGCAAGGCACGGTAAGGCGCGGCAAGGCTAAGGCACGACAACGCAAGGCTAGGCAATAAACGGAAGGCAAGCAAAGAGTAACGGAAGGCAAGGAAGGCAAGGGAAAGCAGGGGAAGGCAAGGGTAACGGAAGGAACGGCACGGTAAGGGGAAACAAGGCTAAGGCACGACAACGCAGGGCTAGCCAATGCACGGCAAGGAAAGGAAAAGGTAACGCAAGGCAAGGCACCGTTACGCGAGGCAAGGCTAAGGCACGACAACGCAAGGCTAGGCAATGCACGGAAGGAAAGCAAAGAGTAACGGAAGGCAATGAAAGGAAGGGAAAGCAAGGCAAGGTAAGGGTAACGCAAGGCAAGGCACGGTGAGGCAAGGCAAGGCTGATGCACGACAACGCACGGCTAGGCAATTCACGGCAAGGCAAGGAAAGGGTAACGCATGGCAAGGCACGGTCAGGCGAGGCAAGGCTAAGGCACGACAACGCAAGGCTAGGCAATGCACGGAAGGCAAGCAAAGAGTAACGGAAGGCAATGAAAGGAAGGGAAAGCAAGGCAAGGCAAAGGTAACGGAAGGAACGGCACGGTAAGGGCAAACAAGACTAAGGCACGACAACACAGGGCTAGGCAATGCAGGGCAAGGCAAGGAAATGGTAACGCAAGGCAAGGCACGGTTTGGGGAGGCAAAGCTAATGCACGACAACGCAAGGCTAGGCAGTGCACGGCTAGGCAAGGAAAGAGTAACGGAAGGAAAGGAAGGCAAGGCAAAGCAAGGCAAGGCAAGTGTAACAAAAGGCAAGGCACGGCAAGGGGAAACAAGGCTAAGGAACGGCAACGCACGGCTACGCAATGCACGGCCAGGCAAGGAAAGGGTAACGCAAGGCAAGGCACGGTAAGGCAAGACAAGGCTAATGCACGACAATGCACGGCTAGGCAATGCACGGCCAGGCAAGGAAAGGGTAACGCAAGGCAAGGCACGGTGAGGCAAGGCAAGGCAAATGCACGACAACGCACGGCTAGGCAATGCACGGCAAGGCAAGGAAAGGGTAACGCAAGGCAAGGCACGGTCAGGCGAGGCAAGGCTAAGGCACGACAACGCAAGGCTAGGCAATGAACGGAAGGCAAGCAAAGAGTAACGGAAGGCAAGGAAGGCAAGGGAAAGCAAGGGAAGGCAAGGGCAACGAAAGGAACGGCACGGTAAGGGGAAACAAAGCTAAGGCACGACAATGCAGGGCTAGGCAATGCACGGCAAGGCAAGGAAAGGGTAACGCAAGGCAAAGCACGGTGAGGCAAGACAAGGCAAATGCACGACAACGCACGGCTAGGCAATGCACGGCAAGGCAAGGAAAGGGTAACACAAGGCAAGGCACGGTCAGGCGAGGCAAGGCTAAGGCACGACAACGCAAGGCTAGGCAATGCACGGAAGGCAAGCAAAGAGTAACGGAAGGCAAGGAAGGCAAGGGAAAGCAGGGGAAGGCAAGGGTAACGAAAGGAACGGCACGGTAAGGGGAAACAAGGCTAAGGCACGACAACACAGGGCTAGGCAATGCAGGGCAAGGCAAGGAAAGGGTAACGCAAGGCAAGGCACGGTTTGGGGAGGAAGGCGAATGCACGACATCGCAAGGCTAGGCAATGCACGGAAGGCAAGCAAAGAGTAACGGAAGGCAAGGAAGGCAAGGGAAAGCAAGGCACGGCAAGGGGAAACAAGGCTAAGGCACGACAACGCACGGCTAGGCAATGCACGGCAAGGCAAGGAAAGGGTAACGCAAGGCAAGGCACGGTCAGGCAAGGCAAGGCTAATGCACGACAACGCACGGCTAGGCAATGCACGGCAAGGCAAGAAAAGGGTAACGCAAGGCAAGGCACGGTCAGGCGAGGCAAGGCTAAGGCACGACAACGCAAGGCTAGGCAATGCACGGCAAGGCAAGGAAAGGGTAACGCAAGGCAAGGCACGGTAAGGCGCGGCAAGGCTAAGGCACGACAACGCAAGGCTAGGCAATAAACGGAAGGCAAGCAAAGAGTAACGGAAGGCAAGGAAGGCAAGGGAAAGCAGGGGAAGGCAAGGGTAACGGAAGGAACGGCACGGTAAGGGGAAACAAGGCTAAGGCACGACAACGCAGGGCTAGCCAATGCACGGCAAGGAAAGGAAAGGGTAACACAAGGCAAGGCACGGTCAGGCGAGGCAAGGCTAAGGCACGACAACGCAAGGCTAGGCAATGCACGGAAGGCAAGCAAAGAGTAACGGAAGGCAAGGAAGGCAAGGGAAAGCAAGGCAAGGCAAGGGTAACGGAAGGAACGGCACGGCAAGGGGAAACAAGGCTAAGGCACGGCAACGCACGGCTAGGCAATACACGGCAAGGCAAGGAAAGGGTAACGCAAGGCAAGGCACTGTCAGGCGAGGCAAGGCTAAGGCACGACAACGCAAGGCTAGGCAATGCACGGATGGAAAGCAAAGAGTAACGGAAGGCAATGAAAGTAAGGGAAAGCAAAGCAAGGTAAGGGTAACGCAAGGCAAGGCACGGTGAGGCAAGGCAAGGCTGATGCACGACAATGCACGGCTAGGCAATGCACGGCCAGGCAAGGAAAGGGTAACGCAAGGCAAGGCACGGTCAGGCGAGGCAAGGCTAAGGCACGACAACGCAAGGCTACGCAATGCACGGAAGGCAAGCAAAGAGGAACGGAAGGCAAGGAAGGCTAGGGAAAGCAGGGAAAGGCAAGGGTAACGGAAGGAACGGCACGGTAAGGGCAAACAAGACTAAGGCACGACAACACAGGGTTAGGCAATGCAGGGCAAGGCAAGGAAATGGTAACTCAAGGCAAGGCACGGTTTGGGGAGGCAAAGCTAATGCACGACAACGCAAGCCTAGGCAGTGCACGGCTAGGCAAGGAAAGAGTAACGGAAGGAAAGGAAGGCAAGGCAAAGCAAGGCAAGGCAAGTGTAACAAAAGGCAAGGCACGGCAAGGGGAAACAAGGCTAAGGAACGGCAACGCACGGCTACGCAATGCACGGCCAGGCAAGGAAAGGGTAACGCAAGGCAAGGCACGGTAAGGCAAGACAAGGCTAATGCACGACAACGCACGGCTAGGCAATGCACGGCCAGGCAAGGAAAGGGTAACGCAAGGCAAGGCACGGTGAGGCAAGGCAAGGCAAATGCACGACAACGCACGGCTAGGCAATGCACGGCAAGGCAAGGAGAGGGTAACGCAAGGCAAAGCACGGTCAGGCGAGGCAAGGCTAAGGCACAACAACGCAAGGCTAGGCAATGCACGGAAGGCAAGCAAAGAGGAACGGAAGGCAAGGAAGGCAAGGGAAAGCAAGGGAAGGCAAGGGCAACGAAAGGAATGGCACGGTAAGGGGAAACAAAGCTAAGGCAGGACAATGCAGGGCTAGGCAATGCACGGCAAGGCAAGGAAAGGGTAACGCAAGGCAAAGCACGGTGAGGCAAGACAAGGCAAATGCACGACAACGCACGGCTAGGCATTGCACGGCAAGGCAAGGAAAGGGTAACTCAAGGCAAGGCACGGTCAGGCGAGGCAAGGCTAAGGCACGACAACGCAAGGCTAGGCAATGCACGGAAGGCAAGCAAAGAGTAACGGAAGGCAAGGAAGGCAAGGGAAAGCAGGGGAAGGCAAGGGTAACGAAAGGAACGGCACGGTAAGGGGAAACAAGGCTAAGGCACGACAACACAGGGCTAGGCAATGCAGGGCAAGGCAAGGAAAGGGTAACGCAAGGCAAGGCACGGTTTGGGGAGGAAGGCGAATGCACGACAACGCAAAGCTAGGCAATGCACGGAAGGCAAGCAAAGAGTAACGGAAGGCAAGGAAGGGAAGGGAAAGCAAGGCAAGGCAAGGGTAACAGAAAGAACGGCACGGCAAGGGGAAACAAGGCTAAGGCACGACAACGCACGGCTAGGCAATTCACGGTGAGGCAAGGCAAGGCTGATGCACGACAACGCACGGCTAGGCAATGCACGGCAAGGAAAGGAAAGGGTAACGCAAGGCAAGGCACGGTCAGGCGAGGCAAGGCTAAGGCACGACAACGCAAGGCTAGGCAATGCACGGCAAGGCAAGGAAAGGGTAACGCAAGGCAAGGCACGGTAAGGCGCGGCAAGGCTAAGGCACGACAACGCAAGGCTAGGCAGTAAACGGAAGGCAAGCAACGAGTAACGGAAGGCAAGGAAGGCAAGGGAAAGCAGGGGAAGGCAAGGGTAACGAAAGGAACGGCACGGTAAGGGGAAACAAGGCTAAGGCACGACAACGCACGGCTAGGCAATGCACGGCAAGGAAAGGAAAGGGTAACGCAAGGCAAGGCAACGTTACGCGAGGCAAGGCTAGGGCACGACAACGCAAGGCTAGGCAATGCACGGAAGGCAAGCAAAGAGTAACGGAAGGCAAGGAAGGCAAGGGAAAGCAAGGCAAGGCAAGGGTAACGGAAGGAACGGCACGGCAAGGGGAAACAAGGCTAAAGCACGGCAACGCACGGCTAGGCAATGCACGGCAAGGCAAGGAAAGGGTAACGCAAGGCAAGGCACTGTCAGGCGAGGCAAGGCTAAGGCACGACAACGCAAGGCTAGGCAATGCACGGAAGGAAAGCAAAGAGTAACGGAAGGCAATGAAAGGAAGGGAAAGCAAGGCAAGGTAAGGGTAACGCAAGGCAAGGCACGGTGAGGCAAGGCAAGGCTGATGCACGACAACGCACGGCTAGGCAATTCACGGCAAGGCAAGGAAAGGGTAACGCAAGGCAAGGCAGTGCACGGCTAGGCAAGGAAAGAGTAACGGAAGGCAAGGAAGGCAAGGGAAAGCAGGGGAAGGCAAGGGTAACGAAAGGAACGGCACGGTAAGGGGAAAGAGGGCTAAGGCACGACAACGCAAGGCTAGGCAGTGCACGGCTAGGCAAGGAAAGAGTAACGGAAGGAAAGGAAGGCAAGGCAAAGCAAGGCAAGGCAAGTGTAACAAAAGGCAAGGCACGGCAACGGGAAACAAGGCTAAGGAACGGCAACGCACGGCTACGCAATGCACGGCCAGGCAAGGAAAGGGTAACGCAAGGCAAGGCACGGTTTGGCAAGGCAAGGCTAATGCACGACAATGCGAGGCTAGGCAATGCACGGCCAGGCAAGGAAAGGGTAACGCAAGGCAAGGCACGGTGAGGCAAGGCAAGGCAAATGCACGACAACGCACGGCTAGGCAATGCACGGCAAGGCAAGGAAAGGGTAACGCAAGGCAAGGCACGGTAAGGCGCGGCAAGGCTAAGGCACGACAACGCAAGGCTAGGCAATAAACGGAAGGCAAGCAAAGAGTAACGGAAGGCAAGGAAGTCAAGGGAAAGCAGGGGAAGGCAAGGGTAACGGAAGGAACGGCACGGTAAGGGGAAACAAGGCTAAGGCACGACAACGCAGGGCTAGCCAATGCACGGCAAGGAAAGGAAAGGGTAACGCAAGGCAAGGCACCGTTACGCGAGGCAAGGCTAAGGCACGACTACGCAGGGCTAGCCAATGCACGGCAAGGAAAGGAAAGAGTAACGCAAGGCAAGGCACCGTTACGCGAGGCAAGGCTAAGGCACGACAACGCAAGGCTAGGCAATGAACGGAAGGCAAGCAAAGAGTAACGGAAGGCAAGGAAGGCAAGGGAAAGC
Source organism: Macrotis lagotis (assembly GCF_037893015.1). Classification (NCBI taxonomy): domain Eukaryota; kingdom Metazoa; phylum Chordata; class Mammalia; order Peramelemorphia; family Peramelidae; genus Macrotis; species Macrotis lagotis. Next base: position 62,035 of record NW_027422180.1, on the reverse strand, counting down.
AAGGGAAGGCAAGGGTAACGAAAGGAACGGCACGGTAAGGGGAAACAAAGCTAAGGCACGACAATGCAGGGCTAGGCAATGCACGGCAAGGCAAGGAAAGGGTAACGCAAGGCAAAGCACGGTGAGGCAAGACAAGGCAAATGCACGACAACGCACGGCTAGGCAATGCACGGCAAGGCAAGGAAAGGGTAACTCAAGGCAAGGCACGGTCAGGCGAGGCAAGGCTAAGGCACGACAACGCAAGGCTAGGCAATGCACGGAAGGCAAGCAAAGAGTAACGGAAGGCAAGGAAGGCAAGGGAAAGCAGGGGAAGGCAAGGGTAACGAAAGGAACGGCACGGTAAGGGGAAACAAGGCTAAGGCACGACAACACAGGGCTAGGCAATGCAGGGCAAGGCAAGGAAAGGGTAACGCAAGGCAAGGCACGGTTTGGTGAGGAAGGCGAATGCACGACAACGCAAGGCTAGGCAATGCACGGAAGGCAAGCAAACTGTAACGGAAGGCAAGGAAGGCAAGGGAAAGCAAGGCAAGGCAAGGGTAACGGAAGGAACGGCACGGCAAGGGGAAACAAGGCTAAGGCACGACAACACAGGGCTAGGCAATGCAGGGCAAGGCAAGGAAAGGGTAACGCAAGGCAAGGCACGGTTTGGGGAGGAAGGCGAATGCACGACAACGCAAGGCTAGGCAATGCACGGAAGGCAAGCAAAGAGTAACGGAAGGCAAGGAAGGCAAGGGAAAGCAAGGCAAGGCAAGGGTAACAGAAGGAACGGCACGGCAAGGGGAAACAAGGCTAAGGCACGGCAACGCACGGCTAGGCAATGCACGGCAAGGCAAGGAAAGGGTAACGCAAGGCAAGGCACGGTGAGGCAAGGCAAGGCTGATGCACGACAACGCACGGCTAGGCAATGCACGGCAAGGAAAGGAAAGGGTAACGCAAGGCAAGGCACCGTTACGCGAGGCAAGGCTAGGGCACGACAACGCAAGGCTAGGCAATGCACGGAAGGCAAGCAAAGTGTAACGGAAGGCAAGGAAGGCAAGGGAAAGCAAGGCAAGGCAAGGGTAACGGAAGGAACGGCACGGCAAGGGGAAACAAGGCTAAGGCACGGCAACGCACGGCTAGGCAATGCACGGCAAGGCAAGCAAAGGGTAACGCAAGGCAAGGCACTGTCAGGCGAGGCAAGGCTAAGGCACGACAACGCAAGGTTAGGCAATGCACGGAAGGAAAGCAAAGAGTAACGGAAGGCAATGAAAGGAAGGGAAAGCAAGGCAAGGTAAGGGTAACGCAAGGCAAGGCACGGTGAGGCAAGGCAAGGCTGATGGACGACAACGCACGGCTAGGCAATTCACGGCAAGGCAAGGAAAGGGTAACGCAAGGCAAGGCACCGTTACGCGAGGCAAGGCTAAGGCACGACAACGCAAAGCTAGGCAATGCACGGCAAGGCAAGGAAAGGGTAACGCAAGGCAAGGCACGGTGAGGCAAGGCAAGGCTGATGCACGACAACGCACGGCTAGGCAATGCACGGCAAGGAAAGGAAAGGGTAACGCAAGGCAAGGCACCGTTACGCGAGGCAAGGCTAGGGCACGACAACGCAAGGCTAGGCAATGCACGGAAGGCAAGCAAAGAGTAACGGAAGGCAAGGAAGGCAAGGGAAAGCAAGGCAAGGCAAGGGTAACGGAAGGAACGGCACGGCAAGGGGAAACAAGGCTAAGGCACGGCAACGCACGGCTAGGCAATGCACGGCAAGGCAAGGAAAGGGTAACGCAAGGCAAGGCACTGTCAGGCGAGGCAAGGCTAAGGCACGACAACGCAAGGCTAGGCAATGCACGGAAGGAAAGCAAAGAGTAACGGAAGGCAATGAAAGGAAGGGAAAGCAAGGCAAGTTAAGGGTAACGCAAGGCAAGGCACGGTGAGGCAAGGCAAGGCTTATGCACGACAACGCACGGCTAGGCAATTCACGGCAAGGCAAGGAAAGGGTAACGCAAGGCAAGGCACGGTTTGGGGAGGCAAAGCTAATGCACGACAACGCAAGGCTAGGCAGTGCACGGCTAGGCAAGGAAAGAGTAACGGAAGGAAAGGAAGGCAAGGCAAAGCAAGGCAAGGCAAGTGTAACAAAAGGCAAGGCACGGCAAGGGGAAACAAGGCTAAGGAACGGCAACGCACGGCTACGCAATGCACGGCCAGGCAAGGAAAGGGTAACGCAAGGCAAGGCACGGTAAGGCAAGACAAGGCTAATGCACGACAACGCACGGCTAGGCAATGCACGGCCAGGCAACGAAAGGGTAACGCAAGGCAAGGAACGGTGAAGCAAGGCAAGGCTGATGCATGACAACGCACGGCTAGGCAATGCACGGCAAGGCAAGGAAAGGGTAACGCAAGGCAAGGCACGGTCAGGCGAGGCAAGGCTAAGGCACGACAACGCAAGGCTAGGCAATGCAAGGCAAGGCAAGGAAAGGGTAACGGAAGGCAAGGCACGGTTAGGCGAGGCAAGGCTAAGGCACGACAACGCAAGGCTAGGCAATAAACGGAAGGCAAGCAAAGAGTAACGGAAGGCAAGGAAGGCAAGGGAAAGCAGGGGAAGGCAAGGGTAACGGAAGGAACGGCACGGTAAGGGGAAACAAGGCTAAGGCACGACAACGCAGGGCTAGGCCAATGCACGGCAAGGAAAGGAAAGGGTAACGCAAGGCAAGGCACCGTTACGCGAGGCAAGGCTAAGGCACGACAACGGAAGGCTAGGCAATGCACGGAAGGCAAGCAAAGAGTAACGGAAGGCAAGGAAGGCAAGGGAAACAAGGCAAGGGAAGAGTAACGGAAGGAACGGCACGGCAAGGGGAAACAAGGCTAAGGCACGACAACGCAGGGCTAGGCAATGCACGGCAAGGCAAGGAAAGGGTAACGCAAGGCAAGGCACGGTAAGGCAAGACAAGGCTAATGCACGACAACGCACGGCTAGGCAATGCACGGCGAGGCAAGGAAAGGGTAACGCAAGGCAAGGCACCGTGAGGCAAGGCAAGGCAAATGCACGACAACGCATGGCTAGGCAATGCACGGCAAGGCAAGGAAAGGGTAACGCAAGGCAAGGCACGGTCAGGCGAGGCAAGGCTAAGGCACGACAACGCAAGGCTAGGCAATGAACGGAAGGCAAGCAAAGAGTAACGGAAGGCAAGGAAGTCAAGGGAAAGCAAGGGAAGGCAAGGGCAACGAAAGGAACGGCACGGTAAGGGGAAACAAAGCTAAGGCACGACAATGCAGGGCTAGGCAATGCACGGCAAGGCAAGGAAAGGGTAACGCGAGGCAAAGCACGGTGAGGCAAGAGAAGGCAAATGCACGACAACGCACGGCTAGGCAATGCACGGCAAGGCAAGGAAAGGGTAACGCAAGGCAAGGCACGGTCAGGCGAGGGAAGGCTAAGGCACGACAACGCAAGGCTAGGCAATGAACGGAAGGCAAGCAAAGAGTAACGGAAGGCAAGGAAGGCAAGTGAAAGCAAGGGAAGGCAAGGGCAACGAAAGGAACGGCACGGTAAGGGGAAACAAAGCTAAGGCACAACAATGCAGGGCTAGGCAATGCACGGCAAGGCAAGGAAAGGGTAACGCAAGGCAAAGCACGGTGAGGCAAGACAAGGCAAATGCACGACAACGCACGGCTAGGCAATGCACGGCAAGGCAAGGAAAGGGTAACTCAAGGCAAGGCACGGTCAGGCGAGGCAAGGCTAAGGCACGACAACGCAAGGCTAGGCAATGCACGGAAGGCAAGCAAAGAGTAACGGAAGGCAAGGAAGGCAAGGGAAAGCAGGGGAAGGCAAGGGTAACGAAAGGAACGGCACGGTAAGGGGAAACAAGGCTAAGGCACGACAACACAGGGCTAGGCAATGCAGGGCAAGGCAAGGAAAGGGTAACGCAAGGCAAGGCACGGTTTGGGGAGGAAGGCGAATGCACGACTACGCAAGGCTAGGCAATGCACGGAAGGCAAGCAAAGAGTAACGGAAGGCAAGGAAGGCAAGGGAAAGCAAGGCAAGGCAAGGGTAACAGAAGGAACGGCACGGCAAGGGGAAACAAGGCTAAGGCACGGCAACGCACGGCTAGGCAATGCACGGCAAGGCAAGGAAAGGGTAACGCAAGGCAATGCACGGTGAGGCAAGGCAAGGCTGATGCACGACAACGCACGGCTAGGCAATGCACGGCAAGGAAAGGAAAGGGTAACGCAAGGCAAGGCACCGTTACGCGAGGCAAGGCTAGGGCACGACAACGCAAGGCTAGGCAATGCACGGAAGGCAAGGCAAGGAAGGCAAGGGAAAGCAAGGCAAGGCAAGGGTAACGGAAGGAACGGCACGGCAAGGGGAAACAAGGCTAAGGCACGGCAACGCACGGCTAGGCAATGCACGGCAAGGCAAGGAAAGGGTAACGCAAGGCAAGGCACTGTCAGGCGAGGCAAGGCTAAGGCACGACAACGCAAGGCTAGGCAATGCACGGAAGGAAAGCAAAGAGTAACGGAAGGCAATGAAAGGAAGGGAAAGCAAGGCAAGGTAAGGGTAACGCAAGGCAAGGCACGGTGAGGCAAGGCAAGGCTGATGCACGACAACGCACGGCTAGGCAATTCACGGCAAGGCAAGGAAAGGGTAACGCAAGGCAAGGCACGGTCAGGCGAGGCAAGGCTAAGGCACGACAACGCAAGGCTAGGCAATGCACGGAAGGCAAGCAAAGAGGAACGGAGGCAAGGAAGGCTAGGGAAAGCAGGGAAAGGCAAGGGTAACGGAAGGAACGGCACGGTAAGGGCAAACAAGACTAAGGCACGACAACACAGGGCTAGGCAATGCAGGGCAAGGCAAGGAAATGGTAAGGCAAGGCAAGGCACGGTTTGGGGAGGCAAAGCTAATGCACGACAACGCAAGGCTAGGCAGTGCACGGCTAGGCAAGGAAAGAGTAACGGAAGGAAAGGAAGGCAAGGCAAAGCAAGGCAAGGCAAGTGTAACAAAAGGCAAGGCACGGCAAGGGGAAACAAGGCTAAGGAACGGCAACGCACGGCTACGCAATCCACGGCCAGGCAAGTAAAGGGTAACGCAAGGCAAGGCACGGTAAGGCAAGACAAGGCTAATGCACGACAACGCACGGCTAGGCAATGCACGGCCAGGCAAGGAAAGGGTAACGCAAGGCAAGGAACGGTGAGGCAAGGCAAGGCAAATGCACGACAACGCACGGCTAGGCAATGCACGGCAAGGCAAGGAAAGGGTAACGCAGGGCAAGGCACGGTCAGGCGAGGCAAGGCTAAGGCACGACAACGCAAGGCTAGGCAATGCACGGAAGGCAAGCAAAGAGTAACGGAAGGCAAGGAAGGCAAGGGAAAGCAAGGCAAGGCAAGGGCAACGAAAGGAACGGCACGGTAAGGGGAAACAAAGCTAAGGCACGACAATGCAGGGCTAGGCAATGCACGGCAAGGCAAGGAAAGGGTAACGCAAGGCAAAGCACGGTGAGGCAAGACAAGGCAAATGCACGACAACGCACGGCTAGGCAATGCACGGCAAGGCAAGGAAAGGGTAACTCAAGGCAAGGCACGGTCAGGCGAGGCAAGGCTAAGGCACGACAACGCAAGGCTAGGCAATGCACGGAAGGCAAGCAAAGAGTAACGGAAGGCAAGGAAGGCAAGGGAAAGCAGGGGAAGGCAAGGGTAACGAAAGGAACGGCACGGTAAGGGGAAACAAGGCTAAGGCACGACAACACAGGGCTAGGCAATGCAGGGCAAGGCAAGGAAAGGGTAACGCAAATCAAGGCACGGTTTGGGGAGGAAGGCGAATGCACGACAACGCAAGGCTAGGCAATGCACGGAAGGCAAGCAAAGAGTAACGGAAGGCAAGGAAGGCAAGGGAAAGCAAGGCAAGGCAAGGGTAACGGAAGGAACGGCACGGCAAGGGGAAACAAGGCTAAGGCACGACAACGCACGGCTAGGCAATGCACGGCAAGGCAAGGACAGGGTAACGCAAGGCAAGGCACGGTGAGGCAAGGCAAGGCTAATGCACGACAACGCACGGCTAGGCAATGCACGGCAAGGCAAGGAAAGGGTAATGCGAGGCAAGGCACGGCAAGGCAAGGCAAGGCTAAGGCAGGACAACGCAAGGCTAGGCAATGCACGGCAAGGCAAGGAAAGGGCAACGGAAGGCAAGGCACGGTAAGGCGCGGCAAGGCTAAGGCCACGACAACGCAAGGCTAGGCAGTAAACGGAAGGCAAGCAACGAGTAACGGAAGGCAAGGAAGGCAAGGGAAAGCAAGGCAAGGCAAGGGTAACGGAAGGAACGGCACGGCAAGGGGAAACAAGGCTAAGGCACGGCAACGCACGGCTAGGCAATGCACGGCAAGGCAAGGAAAGGGTAACGCAAGGCAAGGCACTGTCAGGCGAGGCAAGGCTAAGGCACGACAACGCAAGGCTAGGCAATGCACGGAAGGAAAGCAAAGAGTAACGGAAGGCAATGAAAGGAAGGGAAAGCAAGGCAAGTTAAGGGTAACGCAAGGCAAGGCACGGTGAGGCAAGGCAAGGCTTATGCACGACAACGCACGGCTAGGCAATTCACGGCAAGGCAAGGAAAGGGTAACGCAAGGCAAGGCACGGTCAGGCGAGGCAAGGCTAAGGCACGACAACGCAAGGCTAGGCAATGCAGGGAAGGCAAGCAAAGAGGAACGGAAGGCAAGGAAGGCTAGGGAAAGCAGGGAAAGGCAAGGGTAACGGAAGGAACGGCACGGTAAGGGCAAACAAGACTAAGGCACGACAACACAGGGCTAGGCAATGCAGGGCAAGGCAAGGAAATGGTAACGCAAGGCAAGGCACGGTTTGGGGAGGCAAAGCTAATGCACGACAACGCAAGGCTAGACAGTGCACGGCTAGGCAAGGAAAGAGTAACGGAAGGAAAGGAAGGCAAGGCAAAGCAAGGCAAGGCAAGTGTAACAAAAGGCAAGGCACGGCAAGGGGAAACAAGGCTAAGGAACGGCAACGCACGGCTACGCAATGCACGGCCAGGCAAGGAAAGGGTAACGCAAGGCAAGGCACGGTAAGGCAAGACAAGGCTAATGCACGACAACGCACGGCTAGGCAATGCACGGCCAGGCAACGAAAGGGTAAAGCAAGGCAAGGAACGGTGAAGCAAGGCAAGGCTGATGCACGACAACGCACGGCTAGGCAATGCACGGCAAGGCAAGGAAAGGGTAACGCAAGGCAAGGCACGGTCAGGCGAGGCAAGGCTAAGGCACGACAACGCAAGGCTAGGCAATGCACGGCAAGGCAAGGAAAGGGTAACGCAAGGCAAGGCACGGTAAGGCGCGGCAAGGCTAAGGCACGACAACGCAAGGCTAGGCAATAAACGGAAGGCAAGCAAAGAGTAACGGAAGGCAAGGAAGGCAAGGGAAAGCAGGGGAAGGCAAGGGTAACGGAAGGAACGGCACGGTAAGGGGAAACAAGGCTAAGGCACGACAACGCAGGGCTAGCCAATGCACGGCAAGGAAAGGAAAGGGTAACGCAAGGCAAGGCACCGTTACGCGAGGCAAGGCTAAGGCACGACAACGCAAGGCTAGGCAAAGCACGGAAGGCAAGCAAAGAGTAACGGAAGGCAAGGAAGGCAAGGGAAAGCAAGGCAAGGCTAGTGTAACGGAAGGAACGGCACGGCAAGGGGAAACAAGGCTAAGGCACGGCAACGCACGGCTAGGCAATGCACGGGCAGGCAAGGAAAGGGTAACGCAAGGCAAGGCACGGTGAGGCAAGGCAAGGCTAATGCACGACAACGCACGGCTAGGCAATGCACGGCGAGGCAAGGAAAGGGTAACGCAAGGCAAGGCACGGTGAGGCAAGGCAAGGCAAATGCACGACAACGCACGGCTAGGCAATGCACGGCAAGGCAAGGAAAGGGTAACGCAAGGCAAGGCACGGTCAGGCGAGGCAAGGCTAAGGCACGACAACGCAAGGCTAGGCAATGAACGGAAGGCAAGCAAAGAGTAATGGAAGGCAAGGAAGGCAAGGGAAAGCAAGGGAAGGCAAGGGCAACGAAAGGAACGGCACGGTAAGGGGAAACAAAGCTAAGGCACGACAATGCAGGGCTAGGCAATGCACGGCAAGGCAAGGAAAGGGTAACGCGAGGCAAAGCACGGTGAGGCAAGACAAGGCAAATGCACGACAACGCACGGCTAGGCAATGCCCGGCAAGGCAAGGAAAGGGTAACTCAAGGCAAGGCACGGTCAGGCGAGGCAAGGCTAAGGCACGACAACGCAAGGCTAGGCAATGCACGGAAGGCAAGCAAAGAGTAACGGAAGGCAAGGAAGGCAAGGGAAAGCAAGGGAAGGCAAGGGTAACGGAAGGAACGGCACGGCAAGGGGAAACAAGGCTAAGGCACGACAACGCAGGGCTAGCCAATGCACGGCAAGGAAAGGAAAGGGTAACGCAAGGCAAGGCACCGTTACGCGAGGCAAAGCTAAGGCACGACAACGCAAGGCTAGGTAATGCACGGAAGGCAAGCAAAGAGTAACGGAAGGCAAGGAAGGCAAGGGAAAGCAAGGCAAGGCTAGGGTAACGGAAGGAACGGCACGGCAAGGGGAAACAAGGCTAAGGCACGGCAACGCACGGCTAGGCAATGCACGGCCAGGCAAGGAAAGGGTAACGCAAGGCAAGGCACGGTAAGGCAAGACAAGGCTAATGCACGACAACGCACGGCTAGGCAATGCACGGCGAGGCAAGGAAAGGGTAACGCAAGGCAAGGCACCGTGAGGCAAGGCAAGGCAAATGCACGACAACGCACGGCTAGGCAATGCACGGCAAGGCAAGGAAAGGGTAACGCAAGGCAAGGCACGGTCAGGCGAGGCAAGGCTAAGGCACGACAACGCAAGGCTAGGTAATGCACGGAAGGCAAGCAAAGAGTAACGGAATGCAAAGAAGGGAAGGGAAAGCAAGGGAAGGCAAGGGTAACCGAAGGAACGGCACGGCAAGGGGAAAAAAGGCTAAGGCACGACAATGCAGGGCTAGGCAATGCACGGCAAGGCAAGGAAAGGGTAACGCGAGGCAAAGCACGGTGAGGCAAGACAAGGCAAATGCACGACAACGCACGGCTAGGCAATGCACGGCAAGGCAAGGAAAGGGTAACTCAAGGCAAGGCACGGTCAGGCGAGGCAAGGCTAAGGCACGACAACGCAAGGCTAGGCAATGAACGGAAGGCAAGCAAAGAGTAACGGAAGGCAAGGAAGGCAAGGGAAAGCAAGGGAAGGCAAGGGCAACGAAAGGAACGGCACGTTAAGGGGAAACAAAGCTAAGGCACGACAATGCAGGGCTAGGCAATGCACGGCAAGGCAAGGAAAGGGTAACGCAAGGCAAAGCACGGTGAGGCAAGACAAGGCAAATGCACGACAACGCACGGCTAGGCAATGCACGGCAAGGCAAGGAAAGGGTAACTCAAGGCAAGGCACGGTCAGGCGAGGCAAGGCTAAGGCACGACAACGCAAGGCTAGGCAATGCACGGAAGGCAAGCAAAGAGTAACGGAAGGCAAGGAAGGCAAGGGAAAGCAGGGGAAGGCAAGGGTAACGAAAGGAACGGCACGGTAAGGGGAAACAAGGCTAAGGCACGACAACACAGGGCTAGGCAATGCAGGGCAAGGCAAGGAAAGGGTAACGCAAGGCAAGGCACGGTTTGGGGAGGAAAGCGAATGCACGACAACGCAAGGCTAGGCAATGCACGGAAGTCAAGCAAAGAGGAACGGAAGGCAAGGAAGGCTAGGGAAAGCAGGGAAAGGCAAGGGTAACGGAAGGAACGGCACGGTAAGGGCAAACAAGACTAAGGCACGACAACACAGGGCTAGGCAATGTAGGGCAAGGGCAAGGAAATGGTAACGCAAGGCAAGGCACGGTTTGGGGAGGCAAAGCTAATGCACGACAACGCAAGGCTAGGCAGTGCACGGCTAGGCAAGGAAAGAGTAACGGAAGGAAAGGAAGGCAAGGCAAAGCAAGGCAAGGCAAGTGTAACAAAAGGCAAGGCACGGCAAGGGGAAACAAGGCTAAGGAACGGCAACGCACGGCTACGCAATGCACGGCCAGGCAAGGAAAGGGTAACGCAAGGCAAGGCACGGTAAGGCAAGACAAGGCTAATGCACGACAACGCACGGCTAGGCAATGCACGGCCAGGCAAGGAAAGGGTAACGCAAGGCAAGGAACGGTGAGGCAAGGCAAGGCAAATGCACGAGAACGCATGGCTAGGCAATGCACGGCAAGGCAAGGAAAGGGTAACTCAAGGCAAGGCACGGTCAGGCGAGGCAAGGCTAAGGCACGACAACGCAAGGCTAGGCAATGCACGGAAGGCAAGCAAAGAGTAACGGAAGGCAAGGAAGGCAAGGGAAAGCAGGGGAAGGCAAGGGTAACGAAAGGAACGGCACGGTAAGGGGAAACAAGGCTAAGGCACGACAACACAGGGCTAGGCAATGCAGGGCAAGGCAAGGAAATGGTAACGCAAGGCAAGGCACGGTTTGGGGAGGCAAAGCTAATGCACGACAACGCAAGGCTAGGCAGTGCACGGCTAGGCAAGGAAAGAGTAACGGAAGGAAAGGAAGGCAAGGCAAAGCAAGGCAAGGCAAGTGTAACAAAAGGCAAGGCACGGCAAGGGGAAACAAGGCTAAGGAACGGCAACGCACGGCTATGCAATGCACGGCCAGGCAAGGAAAGGGTAACGCAAGGCAAGGCACGGTAAGGCAAGACAAGGCTAATGCACGACAACGCACGGCTCGGCAATGCACGGCCAGGCAAGGAAAGGGTAACGCAGGGCAAGGCACGGTGAGGCAAGGCAAGGCAAATGCTCGACAACGCACGGCTAGGCAATGCACGGTAAGGCAAGGGAAGGGTAACGCAAGGCAAGGCACGGTCAGGCGAGGCAAGGCTAAGGCACGACAACGCAAGGCTAGGCAATGAACGGAAGGCAAGCAAAGAGTAACGGAAGGCAAGGAAGGCAAGGGAAAGCAAGGGAAGCAAGGGCAACGAAAGGAACGGCACGGTAAGGGGAAACAAAGCTAAGGCACGACAATGCAGGGCTAGGCAATGCACGGCAAAGCAAGGAAAGGGTAAAGAAAGGCAAAGCACGGTGAGGCAAGACAAGGCAAATGCACGACAACGCACGGCTAGGCAATGCACGGCAAGGCAAGGAAAGGGTAACTCAAGGCAAGGCACGGTCAGGCGAGGCAAGGCTAAGGCACGACAACGCAAGGCTAGGCAATGCACGGAAGGCAAGCAAAGAGTAACTGAAGGCAAGGAAGGCAAGGGAAAGCAGGGGAAGGCAAGGGTAACGAAAGGAACGGCACGGTAAGGGGAAACAAGGCTAAGGCACGACAACACAGGGCTAGGCAATGCAGGGCAAGGCAAGGAAAGGGTAACGCAAGGCAAGGCACGGTTTGGGGAGGAAGGCGAATGCACGACAACGCAAGGCTAGGCAATGCACGGAAGGCAAGCAAAGAGTAACGGAAGGCAAGGAAGGCAAGGGAAAGCAAGGCAAGGCAAGGGTAACAGAAGGAACGGCACGGCAAGGGCAAACAAGGCTAAGGCACGGCAACGCACCGCTAGGCAATGCACGGCAAGGCAAGGAAAGGGTAACGCAAGGCAAGGCACGGTGAGGCAAGGCAAGGCTGATGCACGACAACGCACGGCTAGGCAATGCACGGCAAGGCAAGGAAAGGGTAACGCAAGGCAGGGCACGGTCAGGCGAGGCAAGGCTAAGGCACGACAACGCAAGGCTAGGCAATGCACGGCAAGGCAAGGAATGGGTAACGCAAGGCAAGGCACGGTAAGGCACGGCAAGGCTAAGGCACGACAACGCAAGGCTAGGCAATAAACGGAAGGCAAGCAAAGAGTAACGGAAGGCAAGAAAGGGAAGGGAAAGCAGGGGAAGGCAAGGGTAACGGAAGGAACGGCACGGTAAGGGGAAACAAGGCTAAGGCACGACAACGCAGGGCTAGCCAATGCACGGCAAGGAAAGGAAAGGGTAACGCAAGGCAAGGCACCGTTACGCGAGGCAAGGCTAAGGCACGACAACGCAAGGCCAGGCAATGCACGGAAGGCAAGCAAAGAGTAACGGAAGGCAAGGAAGGCAAGGGAAAGCAAGGCAAGGCAAGGGTAACGGAAGGAACGGCACGGCAAGGGGAAACAAGGCTAAGGCACGGCAACGCACGGCTAGGCAATACACGGCAAGGCAAGGAAAGGGTAACGCAAGGCAAGGCACTGTCAGGCGAGGCAAGGCTAAGGCACGACAACGCAAGGCTAGGCAATGCACGGAAGGAAAGCAAAGAGTAACGGAAGGCAATGAAAGTAAGGGAAAGCAAAGCAAGGTAAGGGTAACGCAAGGCAAGGCACGGTGAGGCAAGGCAAGGCTGATGCACGACAATGCACGGCTAGGCAATTCACGGCCAGGCAAGGAAAGGGTAACGCAAGGCAAGGCACGGTCAGGCGAGGCAAGGCTAAGGCACGACAACGCAAGGCTAGGCAATGCACGGAAGGCAAGCAAAGAGGAACGGAAGGCAAGGAAGGCTAGGGAAAGCAGGGAAAGGCAAGGGTAACGGAAGGAACGGCACGGTAAGGGGAAACAAGGCTAAGGCACGACAACGCAGGGCTAGGCAATGCACGGCAAGGCAAGGAAAGGGTAACGCAAGGCAAGGCACGGTCAGGCGCGGCAAGGCTAAGGCACGAAAACGCAAGGCTAGGCAACAAACGGAAGGCAAGCAAAGGGTAACGGAAGGCAAGGAAGGCAAGGGAAAGCAGGGGAAGGCAAGGGTAACGGAAGGAACGGCACGGTAAGGGGAAACAAGGCTAAGGCACGACAACGCAGGGCTAGGCAATGCACGGCAAGGCAAGGAAAGGGTAACGCAAGGCAAGGCACGGTCAGGCGAGGCAAGGCTAAGGCACGACAACGCAAGGCTAGGCAATGCACGGAAGGCAAGCAAAGAGGAACGGAAGGCAAGGAAGGCTAGGGAAAGCAGGGGAAGGCAAGGGTAACGGAAGGAACGGCACGGTAAGGGCAAACAAGACTAAGGCACGACAACACAGGGCTAGGCAATGCAGGGCAAGGCAAGGAAATGGTAACGCAAGGCAAGGCACGGTTTGGGGAGGCAAAGCTAATGCACGACAACGCAAGGCTAGGCAGTGCACGGCTAGGCAAGGAAAGAGTAACGGAAGGAAAGGAAGGCAAGGCAAAGCAAGGCAAGGCAAGTGTAACAAAAGGCAAGGCACGGCAAGGGGAAACAAGGCTAAGGAACGGCAACGCACGGCTACGCAATGCACGGCCAGGCAAGGAAAGGGTAACGCAAGGCAAGGCACGGTAAGGCAAGACAAGGCTAATGCACGACAACGCACGGCTAGGCAATGCACGGCCAGGCAAGGAAAGGGTAACGCAAGGCAAGGCACGGTCAGGCGAGGCAAGGCTAAGGCACGACAACGCAAGGCTAGGCAATGAACGGAAGGCAAGCAAAGAGTAACGGAAGGCAAGGAAGGCAAGGGAAAGCAAGGGAAGGCAAGGGCAACGAAAGGAACGGCACGGTAAGGGGAAACAAAGCTAAGGCAGGACAATGCAGGGCTAGGCAATGCACGGCAAGGCAAGGAAAGGGTAACGCAAGGCAAAGCACGGTGAGGCAAGACAAGGCAAATGCACGACAACGCACGGCTAGGCAATGCACGGCAAGGCAAGGAAAGGGTAACGCAAGGCAAGGCACGGTAAGGCGCGGCAAGGCTAAGGCACGACAACGCAAGGCTAGGCAATAAACGGAAGGCAGGCAAAGAGTAACGGAAGGCAAGGAAGGCAAGGGAAAGCAGGGGAAGGCAAGGGTAACGGAAGGAACGGCACGGTAAGGGGAAACAAGGCTAAGGCACGACAACGCAGGGCTAGCCAATGCACGGCAAGGAAAGGAAAGGGTAACGCAAGGCAAGGCACCGTTACGCGAGGCAAGGCTAAGGCACGACAACGCAAGGCTAGGCAATGCACGGAAGGCAAGCAAAGAGTAACTGAAGGCAAGGAAGGCAAGGGAAAGCAGGGGAAGGCAAGGGTAACGAAAGGAACGGCACGGTAAGGGGAAACAAGGCTAAGGCACGACAACACAGGGCTAGGCAATGCAGGGCAAGGCAAGGAAAGGGTAACGCAAGGCAAGGCACGGTTTGGGGAGGAAGGCGAATGCACGACAAACGCAAGGCTAGGCAATGCACGGAAGGCAAGCAAAGAGTAACGGAAGGCAAGGAAGGCAAGGGAAAGCAAGGCAAGGCAAGGGTAACAGAAGGAACGGCACGGCAAGGGCAAACAAGGCTAAGGCACGGCAACGCACCGCTAGGCAATGCACGGCAAGGCAAGGAAAGGGTAACGCAAGGCAAGGCACGGTGAGGCAAGGCAAGGCTGATGCACGACAACGCACGGCTAGGCAATGCACGGCAAGGCAAGGAAAGGGTAACGCAAGGCAAGGCACGGTCAGGCGAGGCAAGGCTAAGGCACGACAACGCAAGGCTAGGCAATGCACGGAAGTCAAGCAAAGAGGAACGGAAGGCAAGGAAGGCTAGGGAAAGCAGGGAAAGGCAAGGGTAACGGAAGGAACGGCACGGTAAGGGCAAACAAGACTAAGGCACGACAACACAGGGCTAGGCAATGCAGGGCAAGGCAAGGAAATGGTAACGCTAGGCAAGGCACGGTTTGGGGAGGCAAAGCTAATGCACGACAACGCAAGGCTAGGCAGTGCACGGCTAGGCAAGGAAAGAGTAACGGAAGGAAAGGAAGGCAAGGCAAAGCAAGGCAAGGCAAGTGTAACAAAAGGCAAGGCACGGCAAGGGGAAACAAGGCTAAGGAACGGCAACGCACGGCTACGCAATGCACGGCCAGGCAAGGAAAGGGTAACGCAAGGCAAGGCACGGTAAGGCAAGACAAGGCTAATGCACGACAACGCACGGCTAGGCAATGCACGGCCAGGCAAGGAAAGGGTAACGCAAGGCAAAGCACGGTGAGGCAAGGCAAGGCAAATGCACGACAACGCACGGCTAGGCAATGCACGGCAAGGCAAGGAAAGGGGAACGCAAGGCAAGGCACGGTCAGGCGAGGCAAGGCTAAGGCACGACAACGCAAGGCTAGGCAATGAACGGAAGGCAAGCAAAGAATAACGGAAGGCAAGGAAGGCTAGGGAAAGCAGGGAAAGGCAAGGGTAACGGAAGGAACGGCACGGTAAGGGCAAACAAGACTAAGGCACGACAACACAGGGCTAGGCAATGCAGGGCAAGGCAAGGAAATGGTAACGCAAGGCAAGGCACGGTTTGGGGAGGCAAAGCTAATGCACGACAACGCAAGGCTAGCAGTGCACGGCTAGGCAAGGAAAGAGTAACGGAAGGAAAGGAAGGCAAGGCAAAGCAAGGCAAGGCAAGTGTAACAAAAGGCAAGGCACGGCAAGGGGAAACAAGGCTAAGGAACGGCAACGCACGGCTATGCAATGCACGGCCAGGCAAGGAAAGGGTAACGCAAGGCAAGGCACGGTAAGGCAAGACAAGGCTAATGCACGACAACGCACGGGCTCGGCAATGCACGGCCAGGCAAGGAAAGGGTAACGCAAGGCAAGGCACGGTGAGGCAAGGCAAGGCAAATGCTCGACAACGCACGGCTAGGCAATGCACGGTAAGGCAAGTAAAGGGTAACGCAAGGCAAGGCACGGTCAGGCGAGGCAAGGCTAAGGCACGACAACGCAAGGCTAGGCAATGAACGGAAGGCAAGCAAAGAGTAACGGAAGGCAAGGAAGGCAAGGGAAAGCAAGGGAAGCAAGGGCAACGAAAGGAACGGCACGGTAAGGGGAAACAAAGCTAAGGCACGACAATGCAGGGCTAGGCAATGCACGGCAAAGCAAGGAAAGGGTAACGAAAGGCAAAGCACGGTGAGGCAAGACAAGGCAAATGCACGACAACGCACGGCTAGGCAATGCACGGCAAGGCAAGGAAAGGGTAACGCAAGGCAAGGCACGGTAAGGCGCGGCAAGGCTAAGGCACGACAACGCAAGGCTAGGCAATAAACGGAAGGCAGGCAAAGAGTAACGGAAGGCAAGGAAGGCAAGGGAAAGCAAGGCAAGGCAAGGGTAACGGAAGGAACGGCACGGCAAGGGGAAACAAGGCTAAGGCACGACAACGCAGGGCTAGCCAATGCACGGCAAGGAAAGGAAAGGGTAACGCAAGGCAAGGCACCGTTACGCGAGGCAAGGCTAAGGCACGACAACGCAAGGCTAGGCAATGCACGGAAGGCAAGCAAAGAGTAACGGAAGGCAAGGAAGGCAAGGGAAAGCAAGGCAAGGCAAGGGTAACGGAAGGAAAGGCACGGCAAGGGGAAACAAGGCTAAGGCACGGCAACGCACGGCTAGGCAATGCACGGCAAGGCAAGGAAAGGGTAACGCAAGGCAAGGCACTGTCAGGCGAGGCAGGCTAAGACACGACAACGCAAGGCTAGGCAATGCACGGAAGGAAAGCAAAGAGTACAAACAACGGATAAAGCAATGAAAGTAAGGGAAAGCAAAGCAAGGTAAGGGTAACGCAAGGCAAGGCACGGTAAGGGAAGACAAGCTAATGCACGACAACGCACGGCTAGGCAAATCACGGCAAGGCAAGGAAAGGGTAACGCAAGGCAAGGCACGGTCAGGCGAGGCAAGGCTAAGGCACGACAACGCAAGGCTAGGCAATGCACGGAAGTCAAGCAAAGAGGAACGGAAGGCAAGGAAGGCTAGGGAAAGCAGGGAAAGGCAAGGGTAACGGAAGGAACGGCACGGTAAGGGCAAACAAGACTAAGGCACGACAACACAGGGCTAGGCAATGCAGGCAAGGCAAGGAAATGGTAACGCTAGGCAAGGCACGGTTTGGGGAGGCAAAGCTAATGCACGACAACGCAAGGCTAGGCAGTGCACGGCTAGGCAAGGAAAGAGTAACGGAAGGAAAGGAAGGCAAGGCAAAGCAAGGCAAGGCAAGTGTAACAAAAGGCAAGGCACGGCAAGGGGAAACAAGGCTAAGGAACGGCAACGCACGGCTACGCAATGCACGGCCAGGCAAGGAAAGGGTAACGCAAGGCAAGGCACGGTAAGGCAAGACAAGGCTAATGCACGACAACGCACGGCTAGGCAATGCACGGCCAGGCAAGGAAAGGGGTAACGCAAGGCAAAGCACGGTGAGGCAAGACAAGGCAAATGCACGACAACGCAGGCCTAGGCAATGCACGGCAAGGCAAGGAAAGGGGAACGCAAGGCAAGGCATGGTCAGGCGAGGCAAGGCTAAGGCACGACAACGCAAGGCTAGGCAATGAACGGAAGGCAAGCAAAGAATAACGGAAGGCAAGGAAGGCTAGGGAAAGCAGGGAAAGGCAAGGGTAACGGAAGGAACGGCACGGTAAGGGCAAACAATACTAAGGCCCGACAACACAGGGCTAGGCAATGCAGGGCAAGGCAAGGAAATGGTAACGCAAGGCAAGGCACGGTTTGGGGAGGCAAAGCTAATGCACGACAACGCAAGGCTAGGCAGTGCACGGCTAGGCAAGGAAAGAGTAACGGAAGGAAAGGAAGGCAAGGCAAAGCAAGGCAAGGCAAGTGTAACAAAAGGCAAGGCACGGCAAGGGGAAACAAGGCTAAGGAACGGCAACGCACGGCTATGCAATGCACGGCCAGGCAAGGAAAGGGTAACGCAAGGCAAGGCACGGTAAGGCAAGACAAGGCTAATGCACGACAACGCACGGCTCGGCAATGCACGGCCAGGCAAGGAAAGGGTAACGCAGGGCAAGGCACGGTGAGGCAAGGCAAGGCAAATGCTCGACAACGCACGGCTAGGCAATGCACGGTAAGGCAAGGAAAGGGTAACGCAAGGCAAGGCACGGTCAGGCGAGGCAAGGCTAAGGCACGACAACGCAAGGCTAGGCAATGAACGGAAGGCAAGCAAAGAGTAACGGAAGGCAAGGAAGGCAAGGGAAAGCAAGGGAAGCAAGGGCAACGAAAGGAACGGCACGGTAAGGGGAAACAAAGCTAAGGCACGACAATGCAGGGGCTAGGCAATGCACGGCAAGGCAAGGAAAGGGTAACGAAAGGCAAAGCACGGTGAGGCAAGACAAGGCAAATGCACGACAACGCACGGCTAGGCAATGCACGGCAAGGCAAGGAAAGGGTAACTCAAGGCAAGGCACGGTCAGGCGAGGCAAGGCTAAGGCACGACAACGCAAGGCTAGGCAATGCACGGAAGGCAAGCAAAGAGTAACTGAAGGCAAGGAAGGCAAGGGAAAGCAGGGGAAGGCAAGGGTAACGAAAGGAACGGCACGGTAAGGGGAAACAAGGCTAAGGCACGACAACACAGGGCTAGGCAATGCAGGGCAAGGCAAGGAAAGGGTAACGCAAGGCAAGGCACGGTTTGGGGAGGAAGGCGAATGCACGACAACGCAAGGCTAGGCAATGCACGGAAGGCAAGCAAAGAGTAACGGAAGGCAAGGAAGGCAAGGGAAAGCAAGGCAAGGCAAGGGTAACAGAAGGAACGGCACGGCAAGGGGAAACAAGGCTAAGGCACGACAATGCAGGGCTAGGCAATGCACGGCAAGGCAAGGAAAGGGTAACGAAAGGCAAAGCACGGTGAGGCAAGACAAGGCAAATGCACGACAACGCACGGCTAGGCAATGCACGGCAAGGCAAGGAAAGGGTAACTCAAGGCAAGGCACGGTCAGGCGAGGCAAGGCTAAGGCACGACAACGCAAGTCTAGGCAATGCACGGAAGGCAAGCAAAGAGTAACGGAAGGCAAGGAAGGCTAGGGAAAGCAGGGAAAGGCAAGGGTAACGGAAGGAACGGCACGGTAAGGGCAAACAAGACTAAGGCACGACAACACAGGGCTAGGCAATGCAGGGCAAGGCAAGGAAATGGTAACGCTAGGCAAGGCACGGTTTGGGGAGGCAAAGCTAATGCACGACAACGCAAGGCTAGGCAGTGCACGGCTAGGCAAGGAAAGAGTAACGGAAGGAAAGGAAGGCAAGGCAAAGCAAGGCAAGGCAAGTGTAACAAAAGGCAAGGCACGGCAAGGGGAAACAAGGCTAAGGAACGGCAACGCACGGCTACGCAATGCACGGCCAGGCAAGGAAAGGGTAACGCAAGGCAAGGCACGGTAAGGCAAGACAAGGCTAATGCACGACAACGCACGGCTAGGCAATGCACGGCCAGGCAAGGAAAGGGTAACGCAAGGCAAAGCACGGTGAGGCAAGGCAAGGCAAATGCACGACAACGCACGGCTAGGCAATGCACGGCAAGGCAAGGAAAGGGGAACGCAAGGCAAGGCACGGTCAGGCGAGGCAAGGCTAAGGCACGACAACGCAAGGCTAGGCAATGAACGGAAGGCAAGCAAAGAATAACGGAAGGCAAGGAAGGCTAGGGAAAGCAGGGAAAGGCAAGGGTAACGGAAGGAACGGCACGGTAAGGGCAAACAAGACTAAGGCACGACAACACAGGGCTAGGCAATGCAGGGCAAGGCAAGGAAATGGTAACGCAAGGCAAGGCACGGTTTGGGGAGGCAAAGCTAATGCACGACAACGCAAGGCTAGGCAGTGCACGGCTAGGCAAGGAAAGAGTAACGGAAGGAAAGGAAGGCAAGGCAAAGCAAGGCAAGGCAAGTGTAACAAAAGGCAAGGCACGGCAAGGGGAAACAAGGCTAAGGAACGGCAACGCACGGCTATGCAATGCACGGCCAGGCAAGGAAAGGGTAACGCAAGGCAAGGCACGGTAAGGCAAGACAAGGCTAATGCACGACAACGCACGGCTCGGCAATGCACGGCCAGGCAAGGAAAGGGTAACGCAGGGCAAGGCACGGTGAGGCAAGGCAAGGCAAATGCTCGACAACGCACGGCTAGGCAATGCACGGTAAGGCAAGGAAAGGGTAACGCAAGGCAAGGCACGGTCAGGCGAGGCAAGGCTAAGGCACGACAACGCAAGGCTAGGCAATGAACGGAAGGCAAGCAAAGAGTAACGGAAGGCAAGGAAGGCAAGGGAAAGCAAGGGAAGCAAGGGCAACGAAAGGAACGGCACGGTAAGGGGAAACAAAGCTAAGGCACGACAATGCAGGGCTAGGCAATGCACGGCAAAGCAAGGAAAGGGTAACGAAAGGCAAAAAGCACGGTGAGGCAAGACAAGGCAAATGCACGACAACGCACGGCTAGGCAATGCACGGCAAGGCAAGGAAAGGGTAACTCAAGGCAAGGCACGGTCAGGCGAGGCAAGGCTAAGGCACGACAACGCAAGGCTAGGCAATGCACGGAAGGCAAGCAAAGAGTAACTGAAGGCAAGGAAGGCAAGGGAAAGCAGGGGAAGGCAAGGGTAACGAAAGGAACGGCACGGTAAGGGGAAACAAGGCTAAGGCACGACAACACAGGGCTAGGCAATGCAGGGCAAGGCAAGGAAAGGGTAACGCAAGGCAAGGCACGGTTTGGGGAGGAAGGCGAATGCACGACAACGCAAGGCTAGGCAATGCACGGAAGGCAAGCAAAGAGTAACGGAAGGCAAGGAAGGCAAGGGAAAGCAAGGCAAGGCAAGGGTAACAGAAGGAACGGCACGGCAAGGGCAAACAAGGCTAAGGCACGGCAACGCACCGCTAGGCAATGCACGGCAAGGCAAGGAAAGGGTAACGCAAGGCAAGGCACGGTGAGGCAAGGCAAGGCTAATGCACGACAACGCACGGCTAGGCAATGCACGGCAAGGCAAGGAAAGGGTAACGCAAGGCAAGGCACTGTCAGGCGAGGCAAGGCTAAGGCACGACAACGCAAGGCTAGACAATGCACGGAAGGAAAGCAAAGAGTAACGGAAGGCAATGAAAGTAAGGGAAAGCAAAGCAAGGTAAGGGTAACGCAAGGCAAGGCACGGTGAGGCAAGGCAAGGCTGATGCACGACAATGCACGGCTAGGCAATGCACGGCCAGGCAAGGAAATGGTAACGCAAGGCAAGGCACGGTCAGGCGAGGCAAGGCTAAGGCACGACAACGCAAGGCTAGGCAATGCACGGAAGGCAAGCAAAGAGGAACGGAAGGCAAGGAAGGCTAGGGAAAGCAGGGAAAGGCAAGGGTAACGGAAGGAACGGCACGGTAAGGGCAAACAAGACTAAGGCACGACAACACAGGGCTAGGCAATGCAGGGCAAGGCAAGGAAATGGTAACTCAAGGCAAGGCACGGTTTGGGGAGGCAAAGCTAATGCACGACAACGCAAGGCTAGGCAGTGCACGGCTAGGCAAGGAAAGAGTAACGGAAGGAAAGGAAGGCAAGGCAAAGCAAGGCAAGGCAAGTGTAACAAAAGGCAAGGCACGGCAAGGGGAAACAAGGCTAAGGAACGGCAAGGGACGGCTACGCAATGCACGGCCAGGCAAGGAAAGGGTAACGCAAGGCAAGGCACGGTAAGGCAAGACAAGGCTAATGCACGACAATGCACGGCTAGGCAATGCACGGCCAGGCAAGGAAAGGGTAACGTAAGGCAAGGCACGATGAGGCAAGGCAAGGCAAATGCACGACAACGCACGGCTAGGCAATGCACGGCAAGGCAAGGAAAGGGTAACGCAAGGCAAGGCACGGTCAGGCGAGGTAAGGCTAAGGCACGACAACGCAAGGCTAGGCAATGAACGGAAGGCAAGCAAAGAATAACGGAAGGCAAGGAAGGCTAGGGAAAGCAGGGAAAGGCAAGGGTAACGGAAGGAACGGCACGGTAAGGGGAAACAAAGCTAAGGCACGACAATGCAGGGCTAGGCAATGCACGGCAAGGCAAGGAAAGGGTAACGCAAGGCAAAGCACGGTGAGGCAAGACAAGGCAAATGCACGACAACGCACGGCTAGGCAATGCACGGCAAGGCAAGGAAAGGGTAACTCAAGGCAAGGCACGGTCAGGCGAGGCAAGGCTAAGGCACGACAACGCAAGGCTAGGCAATGCACGGAAGGCAAGCAAAGAGTAACGGAAGGCAAGGAAGGCAAGGGAAAGCAGGGGAAGGCAGTTGTAACGAAAGGAACGGCACGGTAAGGGGAAACAAGGCTAAGGCACGACAACACAGGGCTAGGCAATGCAGGGCAAGGCAAGGAAAGGGTAACGCAAGGCAAGGCACGGTTTGGGGAGGAAGACGAATGCACGACAACGCAAGGCTAGGCAATGCACGGAAGGCAAGCAAAGAGTAACGGAAGGCAAGGAAGGCAAGGGAAAGCAAGGCAAGGCAAGGGTAACGGAAGGAACGGCACGGCAAGGGGAAACAAGGCTAAGGCACGACAACGCACGGCTAGGCAATACACGGCAAGGCAAGGAAAGGGTAACGCAAGGCAAGGCACGGTCAGGCGAGGCAAGGCTAAGGCACGACAACGCAAGGCTAGGCAATGCACGGAAGGCAAGCAAAGAGTAACGCAAGGCAAGGCATGGTCAGGCGAAGCAAGGCTAAGGCACGACAACGCAAGGCTAGGCAATGCACGGAAGGCAAGCAAAGAGTAACGGAAGGCAAGGAAGGCAAGGGAAAGCAAGGCAAGGCAAGGGTAACGGAAGGAAAGACACGGCAATGGGAAACAAGGCTAAGGCACGACAACGCACGGTTAGGCAATGCACGGCAAGGCAAGGAAAGGGTAAAGCAAGGGAAGGAACGGTCAGGCGAGGCAAGGCTAAGGCACGACAACGCAAGGCTAGGCAATGCACGGAAGGCAAGCAAAGAGTAACGGAAGGCAAGGAAGGCTAGGGAAAGCAGGGAAAGGCAAGGGTAACGGAAGGAACGGCACGGTAAGGGCAAACAAGACTAAGGCACGACCACACAGGGCTAGGCAATGCAGGGCAAGGCAAGGAAATGGTAACGCAAGGCAAGGCACGGTTTGGGGAGGCAAAGCTAATGCACGACAACGCAAGGCTAGGCAGTGCACGGCTAGGCAAGGAAAGAGTAACGGAAGGAAAGGAAGGCAAGGCAAAGCAAGGCAAGGCAAGTGTAACAAAAGGCAAGGCACGGCAAGGGGAAACAAGGCTAAGGAACGGCAACGCACGGCTACGCAATGCACGGCCAGGCAAGGAAAGGGTAACGCAAGGCAAGGCACGGTAAGGCAAGGCAAGGCTAATGCACGACAACGCACGGCTAGGCAATGCACGGCAAGGCAAGGAAAGGGTAACGCAAGGCAAGGCACGGTCAGGCGAGGGAAGGCTAAGGCACGACAACGCAAGGCTAGGCAATGAACGGAAGGCAAGCAAAGAGTAACGGAAGGCAAGGAAGGCAAGGGAAAGCAAGGGAAGGCAAGGGCAACGAAAGGAACGGCACGGTAAGGGGAAACAAAGCTAAGGCACGACAATGCAGGGCTAGGCAATGCACGGCAAGGCAAGGAAAGGGTAACGAAAGGCAAAGCACGGTGAGGCAAGACAAGGCAAATGCACGACAACGCACGGCTAGGCAATGCACGGCAAGGCAAGGAAAGGGTAACTCAAGGCAAGGCACGGTCAGGCGAGGCAAGGCTAAGGCACGACAACGCAAGTCTAGGCAATGCACGGAAGGCAAGCAAAGAGTAACGGAAGGCAAGGAAGGCAAGGGAAAGCAGGGGAAGGCAAGGGTAACGAAAGGAACGGCACGGTAAGGGGAAACAAGGCTAAGGCACGAAAACACAGGGCTATGCAATGCAGGGCAAGGCAAGGAAAGGGTAACGCAAGGCAAGGCACGGTTTGAGGAGGAAGGCGAATGCACGACATCGCAAGGCTAGGCAATGCACGGAAGGCAAGCAAAGAGTAACGGAAGGCAAGGAAGGCAAGGGAAAGCAAGGCAAGGCAAGGGTAACAGAAGGAACGGCACGGCAAGGGCAAACAAGGCTAAGGCACGGCAACGCACGGCTAGGCAATGCACGGCAAGGCAAGGAAAGGGTAACGCAAGGCAAGGCACGGTGAGGCAAGGCAAGGCTGATGCACGACAACGCACGGCTAGGCAATGCACGGCAAGGCAAGGAAAGGGTAACGCAAGGCAGGGCACGGTCAGGCGAGGCAAGGCTAAGGCACGACAACGCAAGGCTAGGCAATGCACGGCAAGGCAAGGAATGGGTAACGCAAGGCAAGGCACGGTAAGGCACGGCAAGGCTAAGGCACGACAACGCAAGGCTAGGCAATAAACGGAAGGCAAGCAAAGAGTAACGGAAGGCAAGAAAGGGAAGGGAAAGCAGGGGAAGGCAAGGGTAACGGAAGGAACGGCACGGTAAGGGGAAACAAGGCTAAGGCACGACAACGCAGGGCTAGCCAATGCACGGCAAGGAAAGGAAAGGGTAACGCAAGGCAAGGCACCGTTACGCGAGGCAAGGCTAAGGCACGACAACGCAAGGCCAGGCAATGCACGGAAGGCAAGCAAAGAGTAACGGAAGGCAAGGAAGGCAAGGGAAAGCAAGGCAAGGCAAGGGTAACGGAAGGAACGGCACGGCAAGGGGAAACAAGGCTAAGGCACGGCAACGCACGGCTAGGCAATACACGGCAAGGCAAGGAAAGGGTAACGCAAGGCAAGGCACTGTCAGGCGAGGCAAGGCTAAGGCACGACAACGCAAGGCTAGGCAATGCACGGAAGGAAAGCAAAGAGTAACGGAAGGCAATGAAAGTAAGGGAAAGCAAAGCAAGGTAAGGGTAACGCAAGGCAAGGCACGGTGAGGCAAGGCAAGGCTGATGCACGACAATGCACGGCTAGGCAATGCACGGCCAGGCAAGGAAAGGGTAACGCAAGGCAAGGCACGGTCAGGCGAGGCAAGGCTAAGGCACGACAACGCAAGGCTAGGCAATGCACGGAAGGCAAGCAAAGAGGAACGGAAGGCAAGGAAGGCTAGGGAAAGCAGGGAAAGGCAAGGGTAACGGAAGGAACGGCACGGTAAGGGGAAACAAGGCTAAGGCACGACAACGCAGGGCTAGCCAATGCACGGCAAGGAAAGGAAAGGGTAACGCAAGGCAAGGCACGGTAAGGCGCGGCAAGGCTAAGGCACGACAACGCAAGGCTAGGCAACAAACGGAAGGCAAGCAAAGAGTAACGGAAGGCAAGGAAGGCAAGGGAAAGCAGGGGAAGGCAAGGGTAACGGAAGGAACGGCACGGTAAGGGGAATCAAGGCTAAGGCACGACAACGCAGGGCTAGCCAATGCACGGCAAGGCAAGGAAAGGGTAACGCAAGGCAAGGCACGGTAAGGCGAGGCAAGGGTAAGGCACGACAACGCAAGGCTAGGCAATGCACGGAAGGCAAGCAAAGAGGAACGGAAGGCAAGGAAGGCTAGGGAAAGCAGGGAAAGGCAAGGGTAACGGAAGGAACGGCACGGTAAGGGCAAACAAGACTAAGGCACGACAACACAGGGCTAGGCAATGCAGGGCAAGGCAAGGAAATGGTAACGCAAGGCAAGGCACGGTTTGGGGAGGCAAAGCTAATGCACGACAACGCAAGGCTAGGCAGTGCACGGCTAGGCAAGGAAAGAGTAACGGAAGGAAAGGAAGGCAAGGCAAAGCAAGGCAAGGCAAGTGTAACAAAAGGCAAGGCACGGCAAGGTGAAACAAGGCTAAGGAACGGCAACGCACGGCTACGCAATGCACGGCCAGGCAAGGAAAGGGTAACGCAAGGCAAGGCACGGTAAGGCAAGACAAGGCTAATGCACGACAACGCACGGCTAGGCAATGCACGGCCAGGCAAGGAAAGGGTAACGCAAGGCAAGGCACGGTCAGGCGAGGCAAGGCTAAGGCACGACAACGCAAGGCTAGGCAATGAACGGAAGGCAAGCAAAGAGTAACGGAAGGCAAGGAAGGCAAGGGAAAGCAAGGGAAGGCAAGGGCAACGAAAGGAACGGCACGGTAAGGGGAAACAAAGCTAAGGCAGGACAATGCAGGGCTAGGCAATGCACGGCAAGGCAAGGAAAGGGTAACGCAAGGCAAAGCACGGTGAGGCAAGACAAGGCAAATGCACGACACCGCACGGCTAGGCAATAAACGGCAAGGCAAGGAAAGGGTAACGCAAGGCAAGGCACGGTCAGGCGAGGCAAGGCTAAGGCACGACAACGCAAGGCTAGGCAATAAACGGAAGGCAGGCAAAGAGTAACGGAAGGCAAGGAAGGCAAGGGAAAGCAGGGGAAGGCAAGGGTAACGGAAGGAACGGCACGGTAAGGGGAAACAAGGCTAAGGCACGACAACGCAGGGCTAGCCAATGCACGGCAAGGAAAGGAAAGGGTAACGCAAGGCAAGGCACCGTTACGCGAGGCAAGGCTAAGGCACGACAACGCAAGGCTAGGCAATGCACGGAAGGCAAGCAAAGAGTAACGGAAGGCAAGGAAGGCAAGGGAAAGCAAGGCAAGGCAAGGGTAACGGAAGGAACGGCACGGCAAGGGGAAACAAGGCTAAGGCACGGCAACGCACGGCTAGGCAATGCACGGCAAGGCAAGGAAAGGGTAACGCAAGGCAAGGCACTGTCAGGCGAGGCAAGGCTAAGACACGACAACGCAAGGCTAGGCAATGCACGGAAGGAAAGCAAAGAGTAACGGAAAGCAATGAAAGTAAGGGAAAGCAAAGCAAGGTAAGGGTAACGCAAGGCAAGGCACGGTAAGGCAAGACAAGGCTAATGCACGACAACGCACTGCTAGGCAATTCACGGCAAGGCAAGGAAAGGGTAACGCAAGGCAAGGCACGGTCAGGCGAGGCAAGGCTAAGGCACGACAACGCAAGGCTAGGCAATGCACGGAAGTCAAGCAAAGAGGAACGGAAGGCAAGGAAGGCTAGGGAAAGCAGGGAAAGGCAAGGGTAACGGAAGGAACGGCACGGTAAGGGCAAACAAGACTAAGGCACGACAACACAGGGCTAGGCAATGCAGGGCAAGGCAAGGAAATGGTAACGCTAGGCAAGGCACGGTTTGGGGAGGCAAAGCTAATGCACGACAACGCAAGGCTAGGCAGTGCACGGCTAGGCAAGGAAAGAGTAACGGAAGGAAAGGAAGGCAAGGCAAAGCAAGGCAAGGCAAGTGTAACAAAAGGCAAGGCACGGCAAGGGGAAACAAGGCTAAGGAACGGCAACGCACGGCTACGCAATGCACGGCCAGGCAAGGAAAGGGTAACGCAAGGCAAGGCACGGTAAGGCAAGACAAGGCTAATGCACGACAACGCACGGCTAGGCAATGCACGGCCAGGCAAGGAAAGGGTAACGCAAGGCAAAGCACGGTGAGGCAAGGCAAGGCAAATGCACGACAACGCACGGCTAGGCAATGCACGGCAAGGCAAGGAAAGGGGAACGCAAGGCAAGGCACGGTCAGGCGAGGCAAGGCTAAGGCACGACAACGCAAGGCTAGGCAATGAACGGAAGGCAAGCAAAGAATAACGGAAGGCAAGGAAGGCTAGGGAAAGCAGGGAAAGGCAAGGGTAACGGAAGGAACGGCACGGTAAGGGCAAACAAGACTAAGGCACGACAACACAGGGCTAGGCAATGCAGGGCAAGGCAAGGAAATGGTAACGCAAGGCAAGGCACGGTTTGGGGAGGCAAAGCTAATGCACGACAACACAAGGCTAGGCAGTGCACGGCTAGGCAAGGAAAGAGTAACGGAAGGAAAGGAAGGCAAGGCAAAGCAAGGCAAGGCAAGTGTAACAAAAGGCAAGGCACGGCAAGGGGAAACAAGGCTAAGGAACGGCAACGCACGGCTATGCAATGCACGGCCAGGCAAGGAAAGGGTAACGCAAGGCAAGGCACGGTAAGGCAAGACAAGGCTAATGCACGACAACGCACGGCTCGGCAATGCACGGCCAGGCAAGGAAAGGGTAACGCAGGGCAAGGCACGGTGAGGCAAGGCAAGGCAAATGCTCGACAACGCACGGCTAGGCAATGCACGGTAAGGCAAGGAAAGGGTAACGCAAGGCAAGGCACGGTCAGGCGAGGCAAGGCTAAGGCACGACAACGCAAGGCTAGGCAATGAACGGAAGGCAAGCAAAGAGTAACGGAAGGCAAGGAAGGCAAGGGAAAGCAAGGGAAGGCAAGGGCAACGAAAGGAACGGCACGGTAAGGGGAAACAAAGCTAAGGCACGACAATGCAGGGCTAGGCAATGCACGGCAAAGCAAGGAAAGGGTAACGAAAGGCAAAGCACGGTGAGGCAAGACAACGCAAATGCACGACAACGCACGGCTAGGCAATGCACGGCAAGGCAAGGAAAGGGTAACTCAAGGCAAGGCACGGTCAGGCGAGGCAAGGCTAAGGCACGACAACGCAAGGCTAGGCAATGCACGGAAGGCAAGCAAAGAGTAACGGAAGGCAAGGAAGGCAAGGGAAAGCAGGGGAAGGCAAGGGTAACGAAAGGAACGGCACGGTAAGGGGAAACAAGGCTAAGGCACGACAACACAGGGCTAGGCAATGCAGGGCAAGGCAAGGAAAGGGTAACGCAAGGCAAGGCACGGTTTGGGGAGGAAGGCGAATGCACGACAACGCAAGGCTAGGCAATGCACGGAAGGCAAGCAAAGAGTAACGGAAGGCAAGGAAGGCAAGGGAAAGCAAGGCAAGGCAAGGGTAACAGAAGGAACGGCACGGCAAGGGCAAACAAGGCTAAGGCACGGCAACGCACCGCTAGGCAATGCACGGCAAGGCAAGGAAAGGGTAACGCAAGGCAAGGCACGGTGAGGCAAGGCAAGGCTGATGCACGACAACGCACGGCTAGGCAATGCACGGCAAGGCAAGGAAAGGGTAACGCAAGGCAAGGCACGGTCAGGCGAGGCAAGGCTAAGGCACGACAACGCAAGGCTAGGCAATGCACGGCAAGGCAAGGAAAGGGTAACGCAAGGCAAGGCACGGTCAGGCGCGGCAAGGCTAAGGCACGACAACGCAAGGCTAGGCAATAAACGGAAGGCAAGCAAAGAGAAACGGAAGGCAAGGAAGGCAAGGGAAAGCAAAGGAAGGCAAGGGTAACGGAAGGAACGGCACGGTAAGGGGAAACAAGGCTAAGGCACAACAACGCAGGGCTAGCCAATGCACGGCAAGGAAAGGAAAGGGTAACGCAAGGCAAGGCACCGTTACGCGAGGCAAGGCTAAGGCACGACAACGCAAGGCTAGGCAATGCACGGAAGGCAAGCAAAGAGTAACGGAAGGCAAGGAAGGCAAGGGAAAGCAAGGCAAGGCAAGGGTAACGGAAGGAACGGCACGGCAAGGGGAAACAAGGCTAAGGCACGGCAACGCACGGCTAGGCAATACACGGCAAGGCAAGGAAAGGGTAACGCAAGGCAAGGCACTGTCAGGCGAGGCAAGGCTAAGGCACGACAACGCAAGGCTAGGCAATGCACGGAAGGAAAGCAAAGAGTAACGGAAGGCAATGAAAGTAAGGGAAAGCAAAGCAAGGTAAGGGTAACGCAATGCAAGGCGCGGTGTGGCAAGGCAAGGCTGATGCACGACAATGCACGGCTAGGCAATGCACGGCCAGGCAAGGAAAGGGTAACGCAAGGCAAGGCACGGTCAGGCGAGGCAAGGCTAAGGCACGACAACGCAAGGCTAGGAAATGCACGGAAGGCAAGCAAAGAGGAACGGAAGGCAAGGAAGGCTAGGGAAAGCAGGGAAAGGCAAGGGTAACGGAAGGAACGGCACGGTAAGGGCAAACAAGACTAAGGCACGACAACACAGGGCTAGGCAATGCAGGGCAAGGCAAGGAAATGGTAAATCAAGGCAAGGCACGGTTTGGGGAGGCAAAGCTAATGCACGACAACGCAAGGCTAGGCAGTGCACGGCTAGGCAAGGAAAGAGTAACGGAAGGAAAGGAAGGCAAGGCAAAGCAAGGCAAGGCAAGTGTAAGAAAAGGCAAGGCACGGCAAGGGGAAACAAGGCTAAGGAACGGCAAGGCACGGCTACGCAATGCACGGCCAGGCAAGGAAAGGGTAACGCAAGGCAAGGCACGGTAAGGCAAGACAAGGCTAATGCACGACAATGCACGGCTAGGCAATGCACGGCCAGGCAAGGAAAGGGTAACGTAAGGCAAGGCACGATGAGGCAAGGCAAGGCAAATGCACGACAACGCACGGCTAGGCAATGCACGGCAAGGCAAGGAAAGGGTAACGCAAGGCAAGGCACGGTCAGGCGAGGTAAGGCTAAGGCACGACAACGCAAGGCTGGGCAATGAACGGAAGGCAAGCAAAGAATAACGGAAGGCAAGGAAGGCTAGGGAAAGCAGGGAAAGGCAAGGGTAACGGAAGGAACGGCACGGTAAGGGCAAACAAGACTAAGGCACGACAACACAGGGCTAGGCAATGCAGGGCAAGGCAAGGAAATGGTAACGCAAGGCAAGGCACGGTTTGGGGAGGCAAAGCTAATGCACGACAACGCAAGGCTAGGCAGTGCACGGCTAGGCAAGGAAAGAGTAACGGAAGGAAAGGAAGGCAAGGCAAAGCAAGGCAAGGCAAGTGTAACAAAAGGCAAGGCACGGCAAGGGGAAACAAGGCTAAGGAACGGCAACGCACGGCTATGCAATGCACGGCCAGGCAAGGAAAGGGTAACGCAAGGCAAGGCACGGTAAGGCAAGACAAGGCTAATGCACGACAACGCACGGCTCGGCAATGCACGGCCAGGCAAGGAAAGGGTAACGGAGGGCAAGGCACGGTGAGGCAAGGCAAGGCAAATGCTCGACAACGCACGGCTAGGCAATGCACGGTAAGGCAAGGAAAGGGTAACGCAAGGCAAGGCACGGTCAGGCGAGGCAAGGCTAAGGCACGACAACGCAAGGCTAGGCAATGCACGGAAGGAAAGCAAAGAGTAACGGAAGGCAATGAAAGTAAGGGAAAGCAAAGCAAGGTAAGGGTAACGCAAGGCAAGGCACGGTGTGGCAAGGCAAGGCTGATGCACGACAATGCACGGCTAGGCAATGCACGGCCAGGCAAGGAAAGGGTAACGCAAGGCAAGGCACGGTCAGGCGAGGCAAGGCTAAGGCACGACAACGCAAGGCTAGGAAATGCACGGAAGGCAAGCAAAGAGGAACGGAAGGCAAGGAAGGCTAGGGAAAGCAGGGAAAGGCAAGGGTAACGGAAGGAACGGCACGGTAAGGGCAAACAAGACTAAGGCACGACAACACAGGGCTAGGCAATGCAGGGCAAGGCAAGGAAATGGTAAATCAAGGCAAGGCACGGTTTGGGGAGGCAAAGCTAATGCACGACAACGCAAGGCTAGGCAGTGCACGGCTAGGCAAGGAAAGAGTAACGGAAGGAAAGGAAGGCAAGGCAAAGCAAGGCAAGGCAAGTGTAAGAAAAGGCAAGGCACGGCAAGGGGAAACAAGGCTAAGGAACGGCAAGGCACGGCTACGCAATGCACGGCCAGGCAAGGAAAGGGTAACGCAAGGCAAGGCACGGTAAGGCAAGACAAGGCTAATGCACGACAATGCACGGCTAGGCAATGCACGGCCAGGCAAGGAAAGGGTAACGTAAGGCAAGGCACGATGAGGCAAGGCAAGGCAAATGCACGACAACGCACGGCTAGGCAATGCACGGCAAGGCAAGGAAAGGGTAACGCAAGGCAAGGCACGGTCAGGCGAGGTAAGGCTAAGGCACGACAACGCAAGGCTGGGCAATGAACGGAAGGCAAGCAAAGAATAACGGAAGGCAAGGAAGGCTAGGGAAAGCAGGGAAAGGCAAGGGTAACGGAAGGAACGGCACGGTAAGGGCAAACAAGACTAAGGCACGACAACACAGGGCTAGGCAATGCAGGGCAAGGCAAGGAAATGGTAACGCAAGGCAAGGCACGGTTTGGGGAGGCAAAGCTAATGCACGACAACGCAAGGCTAGGCAGTGCACGGCTAGGCAAGGAAAGAGTAACGGAAGGAAAGGAAGGCAAGGCAAAGCAAGGCAAGGCAAGTGTAACAAAAGGCAAGGCACGGCAAGGGGAAACAAGGCTAAGGAACGGCAACGCACGGCTATGCAATGCACGGCCAGGCAAGGAAAGGGTAACGCAAGGCAAGGCACGGTAAGGCAAGACAAGGCTAATGCACGACAACGCACGGCTAGGCAATGCACGGCCAGGCAAGGAAAGGGTAACGCAAGGCAAGGCACGGTGAGGGAAGGCAAGGCAAATGCACGACAACGCACGGCTAGGCAATGCACGGCAAGGCAAGGAAAGGGTAACGCAAGGCAAGGCACGGTCAGGCGAGGCAAGGCTAAGGCACGACAACGCAAGGCTAGGCAATGAACGGAAGGCAAGCAAAGAGTAACGGAAGGCAAGGAAGGCAAGGGAAAGCAAGGGAAGGCAAGGGCAACGAAAGGAACGGCACGGTAAGGGGAAACAAAGATAAGGCACGACAATGCAGGGCTAGGCAATGCACGGCAAGGCAAGGAAAGGGTAACGCAAGGCAAAGCACGGTGAGGCAAGACAAGGCAAATGCACGACAACGCACGGCTAGGCAATGCACGGCAAGGCAAGGAAAGGGTAACTCAAGGCAAGGCACTGTCAGGCGAGGCAAGGCTAAGGCACGACAACGCAAGGCTAGGCAATGCACGGAAGGCAAGCAAAGAGTAACGGAAGGCAAGGAAGGCAAGGGAAAGCAGGGGAAGGCAAGTGTAACGAAAGGAACGGCACGGTAAGGGGAAACAAGGCTAAGGCACGACAACACAGGGCTAGGCAATGCAGGGCAAGGCAAGGAAAGCGTAACGCAAGGCAAGGCACGGTTTGGGGAGGAAGACGAATGCACGACAACGCAAGGCTAGGCAATGCACGGAAGGCAAGCAAAGAGTAACGGAAGGCAAGGAAGGCAAGGGAAAGCAAGGCAAGGCAAGGGTAACGGAAGGAACGGCACGGCAAGGGGAAACAAGGCTAAGGCACGGCAACGCACGGCTAGGCAATACACGGCAAGGCAAGGAAAGGGTAACGCAAGGCAAGGCACGGTCAGGCGAGGCAAGGCTGAGGCACGACAACGCAAGGCTAGGCAATGCACGGCAAGGCAAGGAAAGGGTAACGCAAGGCAAGGCACGGTAAGGCGCGGCAAGGCTAAGGCACGACAACGCAAGGCTAGGCAATGCACGGAAGGCAAGCAAAGAGTAACGGAAGGCAAGGAAGGCAAGGGAAAGCAAGGCAAGGCAAGGGTAACGGAAGGAACGGCACGGCAAGGGGAAACAAGGCTAAGGCACGGCAACGCACGGCTAGGCAATGCACGGCAAGGCAAGGAAAGGGTAACGCAAGGCAAGGCACGGTCAGGCGAGGCAAGGCTAAGGCACGACAACGCAAGGCTAGGCAATGCACGGAAGGCAAGCAAAGAGGAACGGAAGGCAAGGAAGGCTAGGGAAAGCAGGGAAAGGCAAGGGTAACGGAAGGAACGGCACGGTAAGGGCAAACAAGACTAAGGCACGACAACACAGGGCTAGGCAATGCAGGGCAAGGCAAGGAAATGGTAACGCAAGGCAAGGCACGGTTTGGGGAGGCAAAGCTAATGCACGACAACGCAAGGCTAGGCAGTGCACGGCTAGGCAAGGAAAGAGTAACGGAAGGAAAGGAAGGCAAGGCAAAGCAAGGCAAGGCAAGTGTAACAAAAGGCAAGGCACGGCAAGGGGAAACAAGGCTAAGGAACGGCAACGCACGGCTACGCAATGCACGGCCAGGCAAGGAAAGGGTAACGCAAGGCAAGGCACGGTAAGGCAAGACAAGGCTAATGCACGACAACGCACGGCTAGGCAATGCACGGCCAGGCAAGGAAAGGGTAACGCAAGGCAAGGCACGGTGAGGCAAGGCAAGGCAAATGCACGACAACGCACGGCTAGGCAATGCACGGCAAGGCAAGGAAAGGGTAACGCAAGGCAAGGCACGGTCAGGCGAGGCAAGGCTAAGGCACGACAACGCAAGGCTAGGCAATGAACGGAAGGCAAGCAAAGAGTAACGGAAGGCAAGGAAGGCAAGGGAAAGCAAGGGAAGGCAAGGGCAACGAAAGGAACGGCACGGTAAGGGGAAACAAAGCTAAGGCACGACAATGCAGGGCTAGGCAATGCACGGCAAGGCAAGGAAAGGGTAACGAAAGGCAAAGCACGGTGAGGCAAGACAAGGCAAATGCACGACAACGCACGGCTAGGCAATGCACGGCAAGGCAAGGAAAGGGTAACTCAAGGCAAGGCACGGTCAGGCGAGGCAAGGCTAAGGCACGACAACGCAAGTCTAGGCAATGCACGGAAGGCAAGCAAAGAGTAACGGAAGGCAAGGAAGGCAAGGGAAAGCAGGGGAAGGCAAGGGTAACGAAAGGAACGGCACGGTAAGGGGAAACAAGGCTAAGGCACGAAAACACAGGGCTATGCAATGCAGGGCAAGGCAAGGAAAGGGTAACGCAAGGCAAGGCACGGTTTGAGGAGGAAGGCGAATGCACGACATCGCAAGGCTAGGCAATGCACGGAAGGCAAGCAAAGAGTAACGGAAGGCAAGGAAGGCAAGGGAAAGCAAGGCAAGGCAAGGGTAACAGAAGGAACGGCACGGCAAGGGGAAACAAGGCTAAGGCACGACAACGCACGGCTAGGCAATGCACGGCAAGGCAAGGAAAGGGTAACGCAAGGCAAGGCACGGTCAGGCGAGGCAAGGCTAAGGCACGACAACGCAAGGCAAGGCACGGTCAGGCGAGGCAAGGCTAAGGCAGGACAACGCAAGGCTAGGCAATGCACGGAAGGCAAGCAAAGAGTAACGGAAGGAAAGAAAGGCAAGGGAAAGCAAGGGAAGGCAAGGGTAACGGAAGGAACGGCACGGTAAGGGGAAACAAGGCTAAGGCACGACAACGCAGGGCTAGGCAATGCACGGCAAGGAAAGGAAAGGGTAACGCAAGGCAAGGCACCGTTACGCGAGGCAAGGCTAAGGCACGACAACGCAAGGCTAGGCAATGCACGGAAGGAAAGCAAAGAGTAACGGAAGGCAATGAAAGTAAGGGAAAGCAAAGCAAGGTAAGGGTAACGCAAGGCAAGGCACGGTGAGGCAAGGCAAGGCTGATGCACGACAACGCACGGCTAGGCAATTCACGGCAAGGCAAGGAAAGGGTAACGCAAGGCAAGGCACGGTCAGGCGAGGCAAGGCTAAGGCACGACAACGCAAGGCTAGGCAATGCACGGAAGGCAAGCAAAGAGTAACGGAAGGCAATGAAAGTAAGGGAAAGCAAAGCAAGGTAAGGGTAACGCAAGGCAAGGCACGGTGAGGCAAGGCAAGGCTGATGCACGACAATGCAGGGCTAGGCAATGCACGGCAAGGCAAGGAAAGGGTAACGCAAGGCAAGGCACGGTCAGGCGAGGCAAGGCTAAGGCACGACAACGCAAGGCTAGGCAATGCACGGAAGGCAAGCAAAGAGGAACGGAAGGCAAGGAAGGCTAGGGAAAGCAGGGAAAGGCAAGGGTAACGGAAGGAACGGCACGGTAAGGGGAAACAAGGCTAAGGCACGACAACGCAGGGCTAGCCAATGCACGGCAAGGAAAGGAAAGGGTAACGCAAGGCAAGGCACGGTAAGGCGCGGCAAGGCTAAGGCACGACAACGCAAGGCTAGGCAACAAACGGAAGGCAAGCAAAGAGTAACGGAAGGCAAGGAAGGCAAGGGAAAGCAGGGGAAGGCAAGGGTAACGGAAGGAACGGCACGGTAAGGGGAAACAAGGCTAAGGCACGACAACGCAGGGCTAGCCAATGCACGGCCAGGCAAGGAAAGGGTAACGCAAGGCAAGGCACTGTCAGGCGAGGCAAGGCTAAGGCACGACAACGCAAGGCTAGGCAATGCACGGAAGGAAAGCAAAGAGTAACGGAAGGCAATGAAAGTAAGGGAAAGCAAAGCAAGGTAAGGGTAACGCAAGGCAAGGCACGGTGAGGCAAGGCAAGGCTGATGCACGACAATGCACGGCTAGGCAATGCACGGCCAGGCAAGGAAAGGGTAACGCAAGGCAAGGCACGGTCAGGCGAGGCAAGGCTAAGGCACGACAACGCAAGGCTAGGCAATGCACGGAAGGCAAGCAAAGAGGAACGGAAGGCAAGGAAGGCTAGGGAAAGCAGGGAAAGGCAAGGGTAACGGAAGGAACGGCACGGTAAGGGGAAACAAGGCTAAGGCACGACAACGCAGGGCTAGCCAATGCACGGCAAGGAAAGGAAAGGGTAACGCAAGGCAAGGCACGGTAAGGCGCGGCAAGGCTAAGGCACGACAACGCAAGGCTAGGCAACAAACGGAAGGCAAGCAAAGAGTAACGGAAGGCAAGGAAGGCAAGGGAAAGCAGGGGAAGGCAAGGGTAACGGAAGGAACGGCACGGTAAGGGGAAACAAGGCTAAGGCACGACAACGCAGGGCTAGCCAATGCACGGCAAGGCAAGGAAAGGGTAACGCAAGGCAAGGCACTGTCAGGCGAGGCAAGGGTAAGGCACGACAACGCAAGGCTAGGCAATGCACGGAAGGCAAGCAAAGAGGAACGGAAGGCAAGGAAGGCTAGGGAAAGCAGGGAAAGGCAAGGGTAACGGAAGGAACGGCACGGTAAGGGCAAACAAGACTAAGGCACGACAACACAGGGCTAGGCAATGCAGGGCAAGGCAAGGAAATGGTAACGCAAGGCAAGGCACGGTTTGGGGAGGCAAAGCTAATGCACGACAACGCAAGGCTAGGCAGTGCACGGCTAGGCAAGGAAAGAGTAACGGAAGGAAAGGAAGGCAAGGCAAAGCAAGGCAAGGCAAGTGTAACAAAAGGCAAGGCACGGCAAGGGGAAACAAGGCTAAGGAACGGCAACGCACGGCTACGCAATGCACGGCCAGGCAAGGAAAGGGTAACGCAAGGCAAGGCACGGTAAGGCAAGACAAGGCTAATGCACGACAACGCACGGCTAGGCAATGCACGGCCAGGCAAGGAAAGGGTAACGCAAGGCAAGGCACGGTCAGGCGAGGCAAGGCTAAGGCACGACAACGCAAGGCTAGGCAATGAACGGAAGGCAAGCAAAGAGTAACGGAAGGTAAGGAAGGCAAGGGAAAGCAAGGGAAGGCAAGGGCAACGAAAGGAACGGCACGGTAAGGGGAAACAAAGCTAAGGCAGGACAATGCAGGGCTAGGCAATGCACGGCAAGGCAAGGAAAGGGTAACGCAAGGCAAAGCACGGTGAGGCAAGACAAGGCAAATGCACGACAACGCACGGCTAGGCAATGCACGGCAAGGCAAGGAAAGGGTAACGCAAGGCAAGGCACGGTAAGGCGCGGCAAGGCTAAGGCACGACAACGCAAGGCTAGGCAATAAACGGAAGGCAGGCAAAGAGTAACGGAAGGCAAGGAAGGCAAGGGAAAGCAGGGGAAGGCAAGGGTAACGGAAGGAACGGCACGGTAAGGGGAAACAAGGCTAAGGCACGACAACGCAGGGCTAGCCAATGCACGGCAAGGAAAGGAAAGGGTAACGCAAGGCAAGGCACCGTTACGCGAGGCAAGGCTAAGGCACGACAACGCAAGGCTAGGCAATGCACGGAAGGCAAGCAAAGAGTAACGGAAGGCAAGGAAGGCAAGGGAAAGCAAGGCAAGGCAAGGGTAACGGAAGGAACTGCACGGCAAGGGGAAACAAGGCTAAGGCACGGCAACGCACGGCTAGGCAATGCACGGCAAGGCAAGGAAAGGGTAACGCAAGGCAAGGCACGGTAAGGCAAGACAAGGCTAATGCACGACAACGCACGGCTAGGCAATGCACGGCCAGGCAAGGAAAGGGTAACGCAAGGCAAAGCACGGTGAGACAAGGCAAGGGTAAGGCACGACAACGCAAGGCTAGGCAATGCACGGAAGGCAAGCAAAGAGGAACGCAAGGCAAGGCACGGTCAGGCGAGGCAAGGCTAAGGCACGACAACGCAAGGCTAGGCAATGAACGGAAGGCAAGCAAAGAATAACGGAAGGCAAGGAAGGCTAGGGAAAGCAGGGAAAGGCAAGGGTAACGGAAGGAACGGCACGGTAAGGGCAAACAAGACTAAGGCACGACAACACAGGGCTAGGCAATGCAGGGCAAGGCAAGGAAATGGTAACGCAAGGCAAGGCACGGTTTGGGGAGGCAAAGCTAATGCACGACAACGCAAGGCTAGGCAGTGCACGGCTAGGCAAGGAAAGAGTAACGGAAGGAAAGGAAGGCAAGGCAAAGCAAGGCAAGGCAAGTGTAACAAAAGGCAAGGCACGGCAAGGGGAAACAAGGCTAAGGAACGGCAACGCACGGCTATGCAATGCACGGCCAGGCAAGGAAAGGGTAACGCAAGGCAAGGCACGGTAAGGCAAGACAAGGCTAATGCACGACAACGCACGGCTAGGCAATGCACGGCCAGGCAAGGAAAGGGTAACGCAGGGCAAGGCACGGTGAGGCAAGGCAAGGCAAATGCACGACAACGCACGGCTAGGCAATGCACGGCAAGGCAAGGAAAGGGTAACGCAAGGCAAGGCACGGTAAGGCGAGGCAAGGCTAAGGCACGACAACGCAAGGCTAGGCAATGAACGGCAAGGCAAGGAAAGGGTAACTCAAGGCAAGGCACGGTCAGGCGAGGCAAGTCTAAGGCACGACAACGCAAGGCTAGGCAATGCACGGAAGGCAAGCAAAGAGAAACGGAAGGCAAGGAAGGCAAGGGAAAGCAGCGGAAGCTAAGGGTAACGGAAGGAACGCCACGGTAAGGGGAAACAAGGCTAAGGCACGACAACGCAGGGCTAGGCAATGCAGGGCAAGGCAAGGAAAGGATAACGCAAGGCAAGGCACGGTTTGTGGAGGAAGGCTAAGGCACGACAACGCAAGGCTAGGCAATGCACGGAAGGCAAGCAAAGAGTAACGGAAGGCAAGGAAGGCAAGGGAAAGCAAGGGAAGGCAAGGAAGGCAAGGGAAAGCAAGGGAAGGCAAGGGTAACGGAAGGAACGGCACGGCAAGGGGAAACAAGGCTAAGGCACGGCAACGCACGGCTAGGCAATGCACGGCCAGGCAAGGAAAGGGTAACGCAAGGCAAGGCACGGTAAGGCAAGGCAAGGCTGATGCACGACAACGCACGGCTAGGCAATGCACGGCAAGGCAAGGAAAGGGTAACGCAAGGCAAGGCACGGTCAGGCGAGGCAAGGCTAAGGCACGACAACGCAAGGCTAGGCAATGCACGGCAAGGCAAGGAAAGGGTAACGCAAGGCAAGGCACGGTCAGGCGCGGCAAGGCTAAGGCACGACAACGCAAGGCTAGGCAATAAACGGAAGGCAAGCAAAGAGTAACGGAAGGCAAGGAAGGCAAGGGAAAGCAGGGGAAGGCAACGGTAACGGAAGGAACGGCACGGTAAGGGGAAACAAGGCTAAGGCACAACAACGCAAGGCTAGGCAATAAACGGAAGGCAAGCAAAGAGTAACGGAAGGCAAGGAAGGCAAGGGAAAGCAAAGCAAGGTAAGGGTAACGCAAGGCAAGGCACGGTGAGGCAAGGCAAGGCTGATGCACGACAATGCACGGCTAGGCAATGCACGGCCAGGCAAGGAAAGGGTAACGCAAGGCAAGGCACGGTCAGGCGAGGCAAGGCTAAGGCACGACAACGCAAGGCTAGGCAATGCACGGAAGGTAAGCAAAGAGGAACGGAAGGCAAGGAAGGCTAGGGAAAGCAGGGAAAGGCAAGGGTAACGGAAGGGACGGCACGGTAAGGGTAAACAAGACTAAGGCACGACAACACAGGGCTAGGCAATGCAGGGCAAGGCAAGGAAATGGTAACTCAAGGCAAGGCACGGTTTGGGGAGGCAAAGCTAATGCACGACAACGCAAGGCTAGGCAGTGCACGGCTAGGCAAGGAAAGAGTAACGGAAGGAAAGGAAGGCAAGGCAAAGCAAGGCAAGGCAAGTGTAACAAAAGGCAAGGCAAGGCAAGGGGAAACAAGGCTAAGGAACGGCAAGGCACGGCTACGCAATGCACGGCCAGGCAAGGAAAGGGTAACGCAAGGCAAGGCATGGTAAGGCAAGACAAGGCTAATGCACGACAATGCACGGCTAGGCAATGCACGGCCAGGCAAGGAAAGGGTAACGTAAGGCAAGGCACGATGAGGCAAGGCAAGGCAAATGCACGACAACGCACGGCTAGGCAATGCACGGCAAGGCAAGGAAAGGGTAACGCAAGGCAAGGCACGGTCAGGCGAGGTAAGGCTAAGGCACGACAACGCAAGGCTAGGCAATGAACGGAAGGCAAGCAAAGAATAACGGAAGGCAAGGAAGGCTAGGGAAAGCAGGGAAAGGCAAGGGTAACGCAAGGAACGGCACGGTAAGGGCAAACAAGACTAAGGCACGACAACACAGGGCTAGGCAATGCAGGGCAAGGCAAGGAAATGGTAACGCAAGGCAAGGCACGGTTTGGGGAGGCAAAGCTAATGCACGACAACGCAAGGCTAGGCAGTGCACGGCTAGGCAAGGAAA
Organism: Macrotis lagotis; assembly: GCF_037893015.1. Lineage (NCBI taxonomy): Eukaryota > Metazoa > Chordata > Mammalia > Peramelemorphia > Peramelidae > Macrotis > Macrotis lagotis. The sequence continues at coordinate 21,769 of NW_027422180.1, read as the reverse complement.
GAGTAACGGAAGGAAAGGAAGGCAAGGCAAAGCAAGGCAAGGCAAGTGTAACAAAAGGCAAGGCACGGCAAGGGGAAACAAGGCTAAGGCACGGCAACGCACGGCTAGGCAATGCACGGCCAGGCAAGGAAAGGGTAACGCAAGGCAAGGCACGGTAAGGGAAGACAAGGCTAATGCACGACAACGCACGGCTAGGCAATGCACGGCCAGGCAAGGAAAGGGTAACGCAAGGCAAGGCACGGTGAGGGAAGGCAAGGCAAATGCACGACAACGCACGGCTAGGCAATGCACGGCAAGGCAAGGAAAGGGTAACGCAAGGCAAGGCACGGTCAGGCGAGGCAAGGCTAAGGCACGACAACGCAAGGCTAGGCAATGAACGGAAGGCAAGCAAAGAGTAACGGAAGGCAAGGAAGGCAAGGGAAAGCAAGGGAAGGCAAGGGCAACGAAAGGAACGGCACGGTAAGGGGAAACAAAGCTAAGGCACGACAATGCAGGGCTAGGCAATGCACGGCAAGGCAAGGAAAGGGTAACGCAAGGCAAAGCACGGTGAGGCAAGACAAGGCAAATGCACGACAACGCACGGCTAGGCAATGCACGGCAAGGCAAGGAAAGGGTAACTCAAGGCAAGGCACGGTCAGGCGAGGCAAGGCTAAGGCACGACAACGCAAGGCTAGGCAATGCACGGCAAGGCAAGGAATGGGTAACGCAAGGCAAGGCACGGTAAGGCGCGGCAAGGCTAAGGCACGACAACGCAAGGCTAGGCAATAAACGGAAGGCAAGCAAAGAGTAACGGAAGGCAAGAAAGGGAAGGGAAAGCAGGGGAAGGCAAGGGTAACGGAAGGAACGGCACGGTAAGGGGAAACAAGGCTAAGGCACGACAACGCAGGGCTAGCCAATGCACGGCAAGGAAAGGAAATGGTAACGCAAGGCAAGGCACCGTTACGCGAGGCAAGGCTAAGGCACGACAACGCAAGGCCAGGCAATGCACGGAAGGCAAGCAAAGAGTAACGGAAGGCAAGGAAGGCAAGGGAAAGCAAGGCAAGGCAAGGGTAACGGAAGGAACGGCACGGCAAGGGGAAACAAGGCTAAGGCACGGCAACGCACGGCTAGGCAATACACGGCAAGGCAAGGAAAGGGTAACGCAAGGCAAGGCACTGTCAGACGAGGCAAGGCTAAGGCACGACAACGCAAGGCTAGGCAATGCACGGAAGGAAAGCAAAGAGTAACGGAAGGCAATGAAAGTAAGGGAAAGCAAAGCAAGGTAAGGGTAACGCAAGGCAAGGCACGGTGAGGCAAGGCAAGGCTGATGCACGACAATGCACGGCTAGGCAATGCACGGCCAGGCAAGGAAAGGGTAACGCAAGGCAAGGCACGGTCAGGCGAGGCAAGGCTAAGGCACGACAACGCAAGGCTAGGCAATGCACGGAAGGCAAGCAAAGAGGAACGGAAGGCAAGGAAGGCTAGGGAAAGCAGGGAAAGGCAAGGGTAACGGAAGGAACGGCACGGTAAGGGGAAACAAGGCTAAGGCACGACAACGCAGGGCTAGCCAATGCACGGCAAGGAAAGGAAAGGGTAACGCAAGGCAAGGCACGGTAAGGCGCGGCAAGGCTAAGGCACGACAACGCAAGGCTAGGCAACAAACGGAAGGCAAGCAAAGAGTAACGGAAGGCAAGGAAGGCAAGGGAAAGCAGGGGAAGGCAAGGGTAACGGAAGGAACGGCACGGTAAGGGGAAACAAGGCTAAGGCACGACAACGCAGGGCTAGCCAATGCACGGCAAGGCAAGGAAAGGGTAACGCAAGGCAAGGCACTGTCAGGCGAGGCAAGGGTAAGGCACGACAACGCAAGGCTAGGCAATGCACGGAAGGCAAGCAAAGAGGAACGGAAGGCAAGGAAGGCTAGGGAAAGCAGGGAAAGGCAAGGGTAACGGAAGGAACGGCACGGTAAGGGCAAACAAGACTAAGGCACGACAACACAGGGCTAGGCAATGCAGGGCAAGGCAAGGAAATGGTAACGCAAGGCAAGGCACGGTTTGGGGAGGCAAAGCTAATGCACGACAACGCAAGGCTAGGCAGTGCACGGCTAGGCAAGGAAAGAGTAACGGAAGGAAAGGAAGGCAAGGCAAAGCAAGGCAAGGCAAGTGTAACAAAAGGCAAGGCACGGCAAGGGGAAACAAGGCTAAGGAACGGCAACGCACGGCTACGCAATGCACGGCCAGGCAAGGAAAGGGTAACGCAAGGCAAGGCACGGTAAGGCAAGACAAGGCTAATGCACGACAACGCACGGCTAGGCAATGCACGGCCAGGCAAGGAAAGGGTAACGCAAGGCAAGGCACGGTCAGGCGAGGCAAGGCTAAGGCACGACAACGCAAGGCTAGGCAATGAACGGAAGGCAAGCAAAGAGTAACGGAAGGCAAGGAAGGCAAGGGAAAGCAAGGGAAGGCAAGGGCAACGAAAGGAACGGCACGGTAAGGGGAAACAAAGCTAAGGCAGGACAATGCAGGGCTAGGCAATGCACGGCAAGGCAAGGAAAGGGTAACGCAAGGCAAAGCACGGTGAGGCAAGACAAGGCAAATGCACGACAACGCACGGCTAGGCAATGCACGGCAAGGCAAGGAAAGGGTAACGCAAGGCAAGGCACGGTAAGGCGCGGCAAGGCTAAGGCACGACAACGCAAGGCTAGGCAATAAACGGAAGGCAGGCAAAGAGTAACGGAAGGCAAGGAAGGCAAGGGAAAGCAGGGGAAGGCAAGGGTAACGGAAGGAACGGCACGGTAAGGGGAAACAAGGCAAAGGCACGACAACGCAGGGCTAGCCAATGCACGGCAAGGAAAGGAAAGGGTAACGCAAGGCAAGGCACCGTTACGCGAGGCAAGGCTAAGGCACGACAACGCAAGGCTAGGCAATGCACGGAAGGCAAGCAAAGAGTAACGGAAGGCAAGGAAGGCAAGGGAAAGCAAGGCAAGGCAAGGGTAACGGAAGGAACGGCACGGCAAGGGGAAACAAGGCTAAGGCACGGCAACGCACGGCTAGGCAATGCACGGCAAGGCAAGGAAAGGGTAACGCAAGGCAAGGCACTGTCAGGCGAGGCAAGGCTAAGACACGACAACGCAAGGCTAGGCAATGCACGGAAGGAAAGCAAAGAGTAACGGAAAGCAATGAAAGTAAGGGAAAGCAAAGCAAGGTAAGGGTAACGCAAGGCAAGGCACGGTAAGGCAAGACAAGGCTAATGCACGACAACGCACGGCTAGGCAATTCACGGCAAGGCAAGGAAAGGGTAACGCAAGGCAAGGCACGGTCAGGCGAGGCAAGGCTAAGGCACGACAACGCAAGGCTAGGCAATGCACGGAAGTCAAGCAAAGAGGAACGGAAGGCAAGGAAGGCTAGGGAAAGCAGGGAAAGGCAAGGGTAACGGAAGGAACGGCACGGTAAGGGCAAACAAGACTAAGGCACGACAACACAGGGCTAGGCAATGCAGGGCAAGGCAAGGAAATGGTAACGCAAGGCAAGGCACGGTTTGGGGAGGCAAAGCTAATGCACGACAACGCAAGTCTAGGCAGTGCACGGCTAGGCAAGGAAAGAGTAACGGAAGGAAAGGAAGGCAAGGCAAAGCAAGGCAAGGCAAGTGTAACAAAAGGCAAGGCACGGCAAGGGGAAACAAGGCTAAGGAACGGCAACGCACAGCTACGCAATGCACGAACAGGCAAGGAAAGGGTAACGCAAGGCAAGGCACGGTAAGGCAAGACAAGGCTAATGCACGACAACGCACGGCTAGGCAATGCACGGCCAGGCAAGGAAAGGGTAACGCAAGGCAAAGCACGGTGAGGCAAGGCAAGGCAAATGCACGACAACGCACGGCTAGGCAATGCACGGCAAGGCAAGGAAAGGGTAACGCAAGGCAAGGCACGGTCAGGCGAGGCAAGGCTAAGGCACGACAACGCAAGGCTAGGCAATGAACGGAAGGCAAGCAAAGAATAACGGAAGGCAAGGAAGGCTAGGGAAAGCAGGGAAAGGCAAGAGTAACGGAAGGAACGGCACGGTAAGGGCAAACAAGACTAAGGCACGACAACACAGGGCTAGGCAATGCAGGGCAAGGCAAGGAAATGGTAACGCAAGGCAAGGCACGGTTTGGGGAGGCAAAGCTAATGCACGACAACGCAAGGCTAGGCAGTGCACGGCTAGGCAAGGAAAGAGTAACGGAAGGAAAGGAAGGCAAGGCAAAGCAAGGCAAGGCAAGTGTAACAAAAGGCAAGGCACGGCAAGGGGAAACAAGGCTAAGGAACGGCAACGCACGGCTATGCAATGCACGGCCAGGCAAGGAAAGGGTAACGCAAGGCAAGGCACGGTAAGGGAAGACAAGGCTAATGCACGACAACGCACGGCTAGGCAATGCACGGCCAGGCAAGGAAAGGGTAACGCAAGGCAAGGCACGGTGAGGGAAGGCAAGGCAAATGCACGACAACGCACGGCTAGGCAATGCACGGCAAGGCAAGGAAAGGGTAACGCAAGGCAAGGCACGGTCAGGCGAGGCAAGGCTAAGGCACGACAACGCAAGGCTAGGCAATGAACGGAAGGCAAGCAAAGAGTAACGGAAGGCAAGGAAGGCAAGGGAAAGCAAGGGAAGGCAAGGGCAACGAAAGGAACGGCACGGTAAGGGGAAACAAAGCTAAGGCACGACAATGCAGGGCTAGGCAATGCACGGCAAGGCAAGGAAAGGGTAACGCAAGGCAAAGCACGGTGAGGCAAGACAAGGCAAATGCACGACAACGCACGGCTAGGCAATGCACGGCAAGGCAAGGAAAGGGTAACTCAAGGCAAGGCACGGTCAGGCGAGGCAAGGCTAAGGCACGACAACGCAAGGCTAGGCAATGCACGGCAAGGCAAGGAATGGGTAACGCAAGGCAAGGCACGGTAAGGCGCGGCAAGGCTAAGGCACGACAACGCAAGGCTAGGCAATAAACGGAAGGCAAGCAAAGAGTAACGGAAGGCAAGAAAGGGAAGGGAAAGCAGGGGAAGGCAAGGGTAACGGAAGGAACGGCACGGTAAGGGGAAACAAGGCTAAGGCACGACAACGCAGGGCTAGCCAATGCACGGCAAGGAAAGGAAATGGTAACGCAAGGCAAGGCACCGTTACGCGAGGCAAGGCTAAGGCACGACAACGCAAGGCCAGGCAATGCACGGAAGGCAAGCAAAGAGTAACGGAAGGCAAGGAAGGCAAGGGAAAGCAAGGCAAGGCAAGGGTAACGGAAGGAACGGCACGGCAAGGGGAAACAAGGCTAAGGCACGGCAACGCACGGCTAGGCAATACACGGCAAGGCAAGGAAAGGGTAACGCAAGGCAAGGCACTGTCAGACGAGGCAAGGCTAAGGCACGACAACGCAAGGCTAGGCAATGCACGGAAGGAAAGCAAAGAGTAACGGAAGGCAATGAAAGTAAGGGAAAGCAAAGCAAGGTAAGGGTAACGCAAGGCAAGGCACGGTGAGGCAAGGCAAGGCTGATGCACGACAATGCACGGCTAGGCAATGCACGGCCAGGCAAGGAAAGGGTAACGCAAGGCAAGGCACGGTCAGGCGAGGCAAGGCTAAGGCACGACAACGCAAGGCTAGGCAATGCACGGAAGGCAAGCAAAGAGGAACGGAAGGCAAGGAAGGCTAGGGAAAGCAGGGAAAGGCAAGGGTAACGGAAGGAACGGCACGGTAAGGGGAAACAAGGCTAAGGCACGACAACGCAGGGCTAGCCAATGCACGGCAAGGAAAGGAAAGGGTAACGCAAGGCAAGGCACGGTAAGGCGCGGCAAGGCTAAGGCACGACAACGCAAGGCTAGGCAACAAACGGAAGGCAAGCAAAGAGTAACGGAAGGCAAGGAAGGCAAGGGAAAGCAGGGGAAGGCAAGGGTAACGGAAGGAACGGCACGGTAAGGGGAAACAAGGCTAAGGCACGACAACGCAGGGCTAGCCAATGCACGGCAAGGCAAGGAAAGGGTAACGCAAGGCAAGGCACTGTCAGGCGAGGCAAGGGTAAGGCACGACAACGCAAGGCTAGGCAATGCACGGAAGGCAAGCAAAGAGGAACGGAAGGCAAGGAAGGCTAGGGAAAGCAGGGAAAGGCAAGGGTAACGGAAGGAACGGCACGGTAAGGGCAAACAAGACTAAGGCACGACAACACAGGGCTAGGCAATGCAGGGCAAGGCAAGGAAATGGTAACGCAAGGCAAGGCACGGTTTGGGGAGGCAAAGCTAATGCACGACAACGCAAGGCTAGGCAGTGCACGGCTAGGCAAGGAAAGAGTAACGGAAGGAAAGGAAGGCAAGGCAAAGCAAGGCAAGGCAAGTGTAACAAAAGGCAAGGCACGGCAAGGGGAAACAAGGCTAAGGAACGGCAACGCACGGCTACGCAATGCACGGCCAGGCAAGGAAAGGGTAACGCAAGGCAAGGCACGGTAAGGCAAGACAAGGCTAATGCACGACAACGCACGGCTAGGCAATGCACGGCCAGGCAAGGAAAGGGTAACGCAAGGCAAGGCACGGTCAGGCGAGGCAAGGCTAAGGCACGACAACGCAAGGCTAGGCAATGAACGGAAGGCAAGCAAAGAGTAACGGAAGGCAAGGAAGGCAAGGGAAAGCAAGGGAAGGCAAGGGCAACGAAAGGAACGGCACGGTAAGGGGAAACAAAGCTAAGGCAGGACAATGCAGGGCTAGGCAATGCACGGCAAGGCAAGGAAAGGGTAACGCAAGGCAAAGCACGGTGAGGCAAGACAAGGCAAATGCACGACAACGCACGGCTAGGCAATGCACGGCAAGGCAAGGAAAGGGTAACGCAAGGCAAGGCACGGTAAGGCGCGGCAAGGCTAAGGCACGACAACGCAAGGCTAGGCAATAAACGGAAGGCAGGCAAAGAGTAACGGAAGGCAAGGAAGGCAAGGGAAAGCAGGGGAAGGCAAGGGTAACGGAAGGAACGGCACGGTAAGGGGAAACAAGGCAAAGGCACGACAACGCAGGGCTAGCCAATGCACGGCAAGGAAAGGAAAGGGTAACGCAAGGCAAGGCACCGTTACGCGAGGCAAGGCTAAGGCACGACAACGCAAGGCTAGGCAATGCACGGAAGGCAAGCAAAGAGTAACGGAAGGCAAGGAAGGCAAGGGAAAGCAAGGCAAGGCAAGGGTAACGGAAGGAACGGCACGGCAAGGGGAAACAAGGCTAAGGCACGGCAACGCACGGCTAGGCAATGCACGGCAAGGCAAGGAAAGGGTAACGCAAGGCAAGGCACTGTCAGGCGAGGCAAGGCTAAGACACGACAACGCAAGGCTAGGCAATGCACGGAAGGAAAGCAAAGAGTAACGGAAAGCAATGAAAGTAAGGGAAAGCAAAGCAAGGTAAGGGTAACGCAAGGCAAGGCACGGTAAGGCAAGACAAGGCTAATGCACGACAACGCACGGCTAGGCAATTCACGGCAAGGCAAGGAAAGGGTAACGCAAGGCAAGGCACGGTCAGGCGAGGCAAGGCTAAGGCACGACAACGCAAGGCTAGGCAATGCACGGAAGTCAAGCAAAGAGGAACGGAAGGCAAGGAAGGCTAGGGAAAGCAGGGAAAGGCAAGGGTAACGGAAGGAACGGCACGGTAAGGGCAAACAAGACTAAGGCACGACAACACAGGGCTAGGCAATGCAGGGCAAGGCAAGGAAATGGTAACGCAAGGCAAGGCACGGTTTGGGGAGGCAAAGCTAATGCACGACAACGCAAGTCTAGGCAGTGCACGGCTAGGCAAGGAAAGAGTAACGGAAGGAAAGGAAGGCAAGGCAAAGCAAGGCAAGGCAAGTGTAACAAAAGGCAAGGCACGGCAAGGGGAAACAAGGCTAAGGAACGGCAACGCACAGCTACGCAATGCACGAACAGGCAAGGAAAGGGTAACGCAAGGCAAGGCACGGTAAGGCAAGACAAGGCTAATGCACGACAACGCACGGCTAGGCAATGCACGGCCAGGCAAGGAAAGGGTAACGCAAGGCAAAGCACGGTGAGGCAAGGCAAGGCAAATGCACGACAACGCACGGCTAGGCAATGCACGGCAAGGCAAGGAAAGGGTAACGCAAGGCAAGGCACGGTCAGGCGAGGCAAGGCTAAGGCACGACAACGCAAGGCTAGGCAATGAACGGAAGGCAAGCAAAGAATAACGGAAGGCAAGGAAGGCTAGGGAAAGCAGGGAAAGGCAAGAGTAACGGAAGGAACGGCACGGTAAGGGCAAACAAGACTAAGGCACGACAACACAGGGCTAGGCAATGCAGGGCAAGGCAAGGAAATGGTAACGCAAGGCAAGGCACGGTTTGGGGAGGCAAAGCTAATGCACGACAACGCAAGGCTAGGCAGTGCACGGCTAGGCAAGGAAAGAGTAACGGAAGGAAAGGAAGGCAAGGCAAAGCAAGGCAAGGCAAGTGTAACAAAAGGCAAGGCACGGCAAGGGGAAACAAGGCTAAGGAACGGCAACGCACGGCTATGCAATGCACGGCCAGGCAAGGAAAGGGTAACGCAAGGCAAGGCACGGTAAGGGAAGACAAGGCTAATGCACGACAACGCACGGCTAGGCAATGCACGGCCAGGCAAGGAAAGGGTAACGCAAGGCAAGGCACGGTGAGGGAAGGCAAGGCAAATGCACGACAACGCACGGCTAGGCAATGCACGGCAAGGCAAGGAAAGGGTAACGCAAGGCAAGGCACGGTCAGGCGAGGCAAGGCTAAGGCACGACAACGCAAGGCTAGGCAATGAACGGAAGGCAAGCAAAGAGTAACGGAAGGCAAGGAAGGCAAGGGAAAGCAAGGGAAGGCAAGGGCAACGAAAGGAACGGCACGGTAAGGGGAAACAAAGCTAAGGCACGACAATGCAGGGCTAGGCAATGCACGGCAAGGCAAGGAAAGGGTAACGCAAGGCAAAGCACGGTGAGGCAAGACAAGGCAAATGCACGACAACGCACGGCTAGGCAATGCACGGCAAGGCAAGGAAAGGGTAACTCAAGGCAAGGCACGGTCAGGCGAGGCAAGGCTAAGGCACGACAACGCAAGGCTAGGCAATGCACGGCAAGGCAAGGAATGGGTAACGCAAGGCAAGGCACGGTAAGGCGCGGCAAGGCTAAGGCACGACAACGCAAGGCTAGGCAATAAACGGAAGGCAAGCAAAGAGTAACGGAAGGCAAGAAAGGGAAGGGAAAGCAGGGGAAGGCAAGGGTAACGGAAGGAACGGCACGGTAAGGGGAAACAAGGCTAAGGCACGACAACGCAGGGCTAGCCAATGCACGGCAAGGAAAGGAAATGGTAACGCAAGGCAAGGCACCGTTACGCGAGGCAAGGCTAAGGCACGACAACGCAAGGCCAGGCAATGCACGGAAGGCAAGCAAAGAGTAACGGAAGGCAAGGAAGGCAAGGGAAAGCAAGGCAAGGCAAGGGTAACGGAAGGAACGGCACGGCAAGGGGAAACAAGGCTAAGGCACGGCAACGCACGGCTAGGCAATACACGGCAAGGCAAGGAAAGGGTAACGCAAGGCAAGGCACTGTCAGACGAGGCAAGGCTAAGGCACGACAACGCAAGGCTAGGCAATGCACGGAAGGAAAGCAAAGAGTAACGGAAGGCAATGAAAGTAAGGGAAAGCAAAGCAAGGTAAGGGTAACGCAAGGCAAGGCACGGTGAGGCAAGGCAAGGCTGATGCACGACAATGCACGGCTAGGCAATGCACGGCCAGGCAAGGAAAGGGTAACGCAAGGCAAGGCACGGTCAGGCGAGGCAAGGCTAAGGCACGACAACGCAAGGCTAGGCAATGCACGGAAGGCAAGCAAAGAGGAACGGAAGGCAAGGAAGGCTAGGGAAAGCAGGGAAAGGCAAGGGTAACGGAAGGAACGGCACGGTAAGGGGAAACAAGGCTAAGGCACGACAACGCAGGGCTAGCCAATGCACGGCAAGGAAAGGAAAGGGTAACGCAAGGCAAGGCACGGTAAGGCGCGGCAAGGCTAAGGCACGACAACGCAAGGCTAGGCAACAAACGGAAGGCAAGCAAAGAGTAACGGAAGGCAAGGAAGGCAAGGGAAAGCAGGGGAAGGCAAGGGTAACGGAAGGAACGGCACGGTAAGGGGAAACAAGGCTAAGGCACGACAACGCAGGGCTAGCCAATGCACGGCAAGGCAAGGAAAGGGTAACGCAAGGCAAGGCACTGTCAGGCGAGGCAAGGGTAAGGCACGACAACGCAAGGCTAGGCAATGCACGGAAGGCAAGCAAAGAGGAACGGAAGGCAAGGAAGGCTAGGGAAAGCAGGGAAAGGCAAGGGTAACGGAAGGAACGGCACGGTAAGGGCAAACAAGACTAAGGCACGACAACACAGGGCTAGGCAATGCAGGGCAAGGCAAGGAAATGGTAACGCAAGGCAAGGCACGGTTTGGGGAGGCAAAGCTAATGCACGACAACGCAAGGCTAGGCAGTGCACGGCTAGGCAAGGAAAGAGTAACGGAAGGAAAGGAAGGCAAGGCAAAGCAAGGCAAGGCAAGTGTAACAAAAGGCAAGGCACGGCAAGGGGAAACAAGGCTAAGGAACGGCAACGCACGGCTACGCAATGCACGGCCAGGCAAGGAAAGGGTAACGCAAGGCAAGGCACGGTAAGGCAAGACAAGGCTAATGCACGACAACGCACGGCTAGGCAATGCACGGCCAGGCAAGGAAAGGGTAACGCAAGGCAAGGCACGGTCAGGCGAGGCAAGGCTAAGGCACGACAACGCAAGGCTAGGCAATGAACGGAAGGCAAGCAAAGAGTAACGGAAGGCAAGGAAGGCAAGGGAAAGCAAGGGAAGGCAAGGGCAACGAAAGGAACGGCACGGTAAGGGGAAACAAAGCTAAGGCAGGACAATGCAGGGCTAGGCAATGCACGGCAAGGCAAGGAAAGGGTAACGCAAGGCAAAGCACGGTGAGGCAAGACAAGGCAAATGCACGACAACGCACGGCTAGGCAATGCACGGCAAGGCAAGGAAAGGGTAACGCAAGGCAAGGCACGGTAAGGCGCGGCAAGGCTAAGGCACGACAACGCAAGGCTAGGCAATAAACGGAAGGCAGGCAAAGAGTAACGGAAGGCAAGGAAGGCAAGGGAAAGCAGGGGAAGGCAAGGGTAACGGAAGGAACGGCACGGTAAGGGGAAACAAGGCAAAGGCACGACAACGCAGGGCTAGCCAATGCACGGCAAGGAAAGGAAAGGGTAACGCAAGGCAAGGCACCGTTACGCGAGGCAAGGCTAAGGCACGACAACGCAAGGCTAGGCAATGCACGGAAGGCAAGCAAAGAGTAACGGAAGGCAAGGAAGGCAAGGGAAAGCAAGGCAAGGCAAGGGTAACGGAAGGAACGGCACGGCAAGGGGAAACAAGGCTAAGGCACGGCAACGCACGGCTAGGCAATGCACGGCAAGGCAAGGAAAGGGTAACGCAAGGCAAGGCACTGTCAGGCGAGGCAAGGCTAAGACACGACAACGCAAGGCTAGGCAATGCACGGAAGGAAAGCAAAGAGTAACGGAAAGCAATGAAAGTAAGGGAAAGCAAAGCAAGGTAAGGGTAACGCAAGGCAAGGCACGGTAAGGCAAGACAAGGCTAATGCACGACAACGCACGGCTAGGCAATTCACGGCAAGGCAAGGAAAGGGTAACGCAAGGCAAGGCACGGTCAGGCGAGGCAAGGCTAAGGCACGACAACGCAAGGCTAGGCAATGCACGGAAGTCAAGCAAAGAGGAACGGAAGGCAAGGAAGGCTAGGGAAAGCAGGGAAAGGCAAGGGTAACGGAAGGAACGGCACGGTAAGGGCAAACAAGACTAAGGCACGACAACACAGGGCTAGGCAATGCAGGGCAAGGCAAGGAAATGGTAACGCAAGGCAAGGCACGGTTTGGGGAGGCAAAGCTAATGCACGACAACGCAAGTCTAGGCAGTGCACGGCTAGGCAAGGAAAGAGTAACGGAAGGAAAGGAAGGCAAGGCAAAGCAAGGCAAGGCAAGTGTAACAAAAGGCAAGGCACGGCAAGGGGAAACAAGGCTAAGGAACGGCAACGCACAGCTACGCAATGCACGAACAGGCAAGGAAAGGGTAACGCAAGGCAAGGCACGGTAAGGCAAGACAAGGCTAATGCACGACAACGCACGGCTAGGCAATGCACGGCCAGGCAAGGAAAGGGTAACGCAAGGCAAAGCACGGTGAGGCAAGGCAAGGCAAATGCACGACAACGCACGGCTAGGCAATGCACGGCAAGGCAAGGAAAGGGTAACGCAAGGCAAGGCACGGTCAGGCGAGGCAAGGCTAAGGCACGACAACGCAAGGCTAGGCAATGAACGGAAGGCAAGCAAAGAATAACGGAAGGCAAGGAAGGCTAGGGAAAGCAGGGAAAGGCAAGAGTAACGGAAGGAACGGCACGGTAAGGGCAAACAAGACTAAGGCACGACAACACAGGGCTAGGCAATGCAGGGCAAGGCAAGGAAATGGTAACGCAAGGCAAGGCACGGTTTGGGGAGGCAAAGCTAATGCACGACAACGCAAGGCTAGGCAGTGCACGGCTAGGCAAGGAAAGAGTAACGGAAGGAAAGGAAGGCAAGGCAAAGCAAGGCAAGGCAAGTGTAACAAAAGGCAAGGCACGGCAAGGGGAAACAAGGCTAAGGAACGGCAACGCACGGCTATGCAATGCACGGCCAGGCAAGGAAAGGGTAACGCAAGGCAAGGCACGGTAAGGCAAGACAAGGCTAATGCACGACAACGCACGGCTAGGCAATGCACGGCCAGGCAAGGAAAGGGTAACGCAAGGCAAGGCACGGTGAGGGAAGGCAAGGCAAATGCACGACAACACACGGCTAGGCAATGCACGGCAAGGCAAGGAAAGGGTAACGCAAGGCAAGGCACGGTCAGGCGAGGCAAGGCTAAGGCACGACAACGCAAGGCTAGGCAATGCACGGAAGGCAAGCAAAGAGTAACGGAAGGCAAGGAAGGCAACGGAAAGCAAGGCAAGGCAAGGGTAACGGAAGGAACGGCACGGCAAGGGGAAACAAGGCTAAGGCACGGCAACGCACGGCTAGGCAATGCACGGCAAGGCAAGGAAAGGGTAACGCAAGGCAAGGCACTGTCAGGCGAGGCAAGGCTAAGGCACGACAACGCAAGGCTAGGCAATGCACGGAAGGCAAGCAAAAACGAACGGAAGGCAAGGAAGGCTAGGGAAAGCAGGGAAAGGCAAGGGTAACGGAAGGAACGGCACGGTAAGGGCAAACAAGACTAAGGCACGACAACACAGGGCTAGGCAATGCAGGGCAAGGCAAGGAAATGGTAACGCAAGGCAAGGCACGGTTTGGGGAGGCAAAGCTAATGCACGACAACGCAAGGCTAGGCAGTGCACGGCTAGGCAAGGAAAGAGTAACGGAAGGAAAGGAAGGCAAGGCAAAGCAAGGCAAGGCAAGTGTAACAAAAGGCAAGGCACGGCAAGGGGAAACAAGGCTAAGGAACGGCAACGCACGGCTACGCAATGCACGGCCAGGCAAGGAAAGGGTAACGCAAGGCAAGGCACGGTAAGGCAAGACAAGGCTAATGCACGACAACGCACGGCTAGGCAATGCACGGCCAGGCAAGGAAAGGGTAACGCAAGGCAAGGCACGGTGAGGCAAGGCAAGGCAAATGCACGACAACGCACGGCTAGGCAATGCACGGCAAGGCAAGGAAAGGAAAGGGTAACGCAAGGCAAGGCACCGTTACGCGAGGCAAGGCTAAGGCACGACAACGCAAGGCCAGGCAATGCACGGAAGGCAAGCAAAGAGTAACGGAAGGCAAGGAAGGCAAGGGAAAGCAAGGCAAGGCAAGGGTAACGGAAGGAACGGCACGGCAAGGGGAAACAAGGCTAAGGCACGGCAACGCACGGCTAGGCAATACACGGCAAGGCAAGGAAAGGGTAACGCAAGGCAAGGCACGTTCAGGCGAGGCAAGGCTAAGGCACGACAACGCAAGGCTAGGCAATGCACGGAAGGAAAGCAAAGAGTAACGGAAGGCAATGAAAGTAAGGGAAAGCAAAGCAAGGTAAGGGTAACGCAAGGCAAGGCACGGTGAGGCAAGGCAAGGCTGATGCACGACAATGCACGGCTAGGCAATGCACGGCCAGGCAAGGAAAGGGTAACGCAAGGCAAGGCACGGTCAGGCGAGGCAAGGCTAAGGCACGACAACGCAAGGCTAGGCAATGCACGGAAGGCAAGCAAAGAGGAACGGAAGGCAAGGAAGGCTAGGGAAAGCAGGGAAAGGCAAGGGTAACGGAAGGAACGGCACGGTAAGGGGAAACAAGGCTAAGGCACGACAACGCAGGGCTAGCCAATGCACGGCAAGGAAAGGAAAGGGTAACGCAAGGCAAGGCACGGTAAGGCGCGGCAAGGCTAAGGCACGACAACGCAAGGCTAGGCAACAAACGGAAGGCAAGCAAAGAGTAACGGAAGGCAAGGAAGGCAAGGGAAAGCAGGGGAAGGCAAGGGTAACGGAAGGAACGGCACGGTAAGGGGAAACAAGGCTAAGGCACGACAACGCAGGGCTAGCCAATGCACGGCAAGGCAAGGAAAGGGTAACGCAAGGCAAGGCACTGTCAGGCGAGGCAAGGGTAAGGCACGACAACGCAAGGCTAGGCAATGCACGGAAGGCAAGCAAAGAGGAACGGAAGGCAAGGAAGGCTAGGGAAAGCAGGGAAAGGCAAGGGTAACGGAAGGAACGGCACGGTAAGGGCAAACAAGACTAAGGCACGACAACACAGGGCTAGGCAATGCAGGGCAAGGCAAGGAAATGGTAACGCAAGGCAACGCACGGTTTGGGGAGGCAAAGCTAATGCACGACAACGCAAGGCTAGGCAGTGCACGGCTAGGCAAGGAAAGAGTAACGGAAGGAAAGGAAGGCAAGGCAAAGCAAGGCAAGGCAAGTGTAACAAAAGGCAAGGCACGGCAAGGGGAAACAAGGCTAAGGAACGGCAACGCACGGCTACGCAATGCACGGCCAGGCAAGGAAAGGGTAACGCAAGGCAAGGCACGGTAAGGCAAGACAAGGCTAATGCACGACAACGCACGGCTAGGCAATGCACGGCCAGGCAAGGAAAGGGTAACGCAAGGCAAGGCACGGTCAGGCGAGGCAAGGCTAAGGCACGACAACGCAAGGCTAGGCAATGAACGGAAGGCAAGCAAAGAGTAACGGAAGGCAAGGAAGGCAAGGGAAAGCAAGGGAAGGCAAGGGCAACGAAAGGAACGGCACGGTAAGGGGAAACAAAGCTAAGGCAGGACAATGCAGGGCTAGGCAATGCACGGCAAGGCAAGGAAAGGGTAACGCAAGGCAAAGCACGGTGAGGCAAGACAAGGCAAATGCACGACAACGCACGGCTAGGCAATGCACGGCAAGGCAAGGAAAGGGTAACGCAAGGCAAGGCACGGTAAGGCGCGGCAAGGCTAAGGCACGACAACGCAAGGCTAGGCAATAAGCGGAAGGCAAGCAAAGAGTAACGGAAGGCAAGGAAGGCAAGGGAAAGCAGGGGAAGGCAAGGGTAACGGAAGGAACGGCATGGTAAGGGGAAACAAGGCTAAGGCACGACAACGCAGGGCTAGCCAATGCACGGCAAGGAAAGGAAAGGGTAACGCAAGGCAAGGCACCGTTACGCGAGGCAAGGCTAAGGCACGACAACGCAAGGCTAGGCAATGCACGGAAGGCAAGCAAAGAGTAACGGAAGGCAAGGAAGGCAAGGGAAAGCAAGGCAAGGCAAGGGTAACGGAAGGAACGGCACGGCAAGGGGAAACAAGGCTAAGGCACGGCAACGCACGGCTAGGCAATGCACGGCAAGGCAAGGAAAGGGTAACGCAAGGCAAGGCACTGTCAGGCGAGGCAAGGCTAAGACACGACAACGCAAGGCTAGGCAATGCACGGAAGGAAAGCAAAGAGTAACGGAAAGCAATGAAAGTAAGGGAAAGCAAAGCAAGGTAAGGGTAACGCAAGGCAAGGCACGGTAAGGCAAGACAAGGCTAATGCACGACAACGCACGGCTAGGCAATTCACGGCAAGGCAAGGAAAGGGTAACGCAAGGCAAGGCACGGTCAGGCGAGGCAAGGCTAAGGCACGACAACGCAAGGCTAGGCAATGCACGGAAGTCAAGCAAAGAGGAACGGAAGGCAAGGAAGGCTAGGGAAAGCAGGGAAAGGCAAGGGTAACGGAAGGAACGGCACGGTAAGGGCAAACAAGACTAAGGCACGACAACACAGGGCTAGGCAATGCAGGGCAAGGCAAGGAAATGGTAACGCAAGGCAAGGCACGGTTTGGGGAGGCAAAGCTAATGCACGACAACGCAAGGCTAGGCAGTGCACGGCTAGGCAAGGAAAGAGTAACGGAAGGAAAGGAAGGCAAGGCAAAGCAAGGCAAGGCAAGTGTAACAAAAGGCAAGGCACGGCAAGGGGAAACAAGGCTAAGGAACGGCAACGCACGGCTACGCAATGCACGGCCAGGCAAGGAAAGGGTAACGCAAGGCAAGGCACGGTAAGGCAAGACAAGGCTAATGCACGACAACGCACGGCTAGGCAATGCACGGCCAGGCAAGGAAAGGGTAACGCAAGGCAAAGCACGGTGAGGCAAGGCAAGGCAAATGCACGACAACGCACGGCTAGGCAATGCACGGCAAGGCAAGGAAAGGGTAACGCAAGGCAAGGCACGGTCAGGCGAGGCAAGGCTAAGGCACGACAACGCAAGGCTAGGCAATGAACGGAAGGCAAGCAAAGAATAACGGAAGGCAAGGAAGGCTAGGGAAAGCAGGGAAAGGCAAGGGTAACGGAAGGAACGGCACGGTAAGGGCAAACAAGACGAAGGCACGACAACACAGGGCTAGGCAATGCAGGGCAAGGCAAGGAAATGGTAACGCAAGGCAAGGCACGGTTTGGGGAGGCAAAGCTAATGCACGACAACGCAAGGCTAGGCAGTGCACGGCTAGGCAAGGAAAGAGTAACGGAAGGAAAGGAAGGCAAGGCAAAGCAAGGCAAGGCAAGTGTAACAAAAGGCAAGGCACGGCAAGGGGAAACAAGGCTAAGGAACGGCAACGCACGGCTATGCAATGCACGGCCAGGCAAGGAAAGGGTAACGCAAGGCAAGGCACGGTAAGGCAAGACAAGGCTAATGCACGACAACGCACGGCTAGGCAATGCACGGCCAGGCAAGGAAAGGGTAACGCAAGGCAAGGCACGGTGAGGGAAGGCAAGGCAAATGCACGACAACACACGGCTAGGCAATGCACGGCAAGGCAAGGAAAGGGTAACGCAAGGCAAGGCACGGTCAGGCGAGGCAAGGCTAAGGCACGACAACGCAAGGCTAGGCAATGCACGGAAGGCAAGCAAAGAGTAACGGAAGGCAAGGAAGGCAAGGGAAAGCAAGGCAAGGCAAGGGTAACGGAAGGAACGGCACGGCAAGGGGAAACAAGGCTAAGGCACGGCAACGCACGGCTAGGCAATGCACGGCAAGGCAAGGAAAGGGTAACGCAAGGCAAGGCACTGTCAGGCGAGGCAAGGCTAAGGCACGACAACGCAAGGCTAGGCAATGAACGGAAGGCAAGCAAAGAATAACGGAAGGCAAGGAAGGCTAGGGAAAGCAGGGAAAGGCAAGAGTAACGGAAGGAACGGCACGGTAAGGGCAAACAAGACTAAGGCACGACAACACAGGGCTAGGCAATGCAGGGCAAGGCAAGGAAATGGTAACGCAAGGCAAGGCACGGTTTGGGGAGGCAAAGCTAATGCACGACAACGCAAGGCTAGGCAGTGCACGGCTAGGCAAGGAAAGAGTAACGGAAGGAAAGGAAGGCAAGGCAAAGCAAGGCAAGGCAAGTGTAACAAAAGGCAAGGCACGGCAAGGGGAAACAAGGCTAAGGAACGGCAACGCACGGCTATGCAATGCACGGCCAGGCAAGGAAAGGGTAACGCAAGGCAAGGCACGGTAAGGCAAGACAAGGCTAATGCACGACAACGCACGGCTAGGCAATGCACGGCCAGGCAAGGAAAGGGTAACGCAAGGCAAGGCACGGTGAGGGAAGGCAAGGCAAATGCACGACAACACACGGCTAGGCAATGCACGGCAAGGCAAGGAAAGGGTAACGCAAGGCAAGGCACGGTCAGGCGAGGCAAGGCTAAGGCACGACAACGCAAGGCTAGGCAATGCACGGAAGGCAAGCAAAGAGTAACGGAAGGCAAGGAAGGCAACGGAAAGCAAGGCAAGGCAAGGGTAACGGAAGGAACGGCACGGCAAGGGGAAACAAGGCTAAGGCACGGCAACGCACGGCTAGGCAATGCACGGCAAGGCAAGGAAAGGGTAACGCAAGGCAAGGCACTGTCAGGCGAGGCAAGGCTAAGGCACGACAACGCAAGGCTAGGCAATGCACGGAAGGCAAGCAAAAACGAACGGAAGGCAAGGAAGGCTAGGGAAAGCAGGGAAAGGCAAGGGTAACGGAAGGAACGGCACGGTAAGGGCAAACAAGACTAAGGCACGACAACACAGGGCTAGGCAATGCAGGGCAAGGCAAGGAAATGGTAACGCAAGGCAAGGCACGGTTTGGGGAGGCAAAGCTAATGCACGACAACGCAAGGCTAGGCAGTGCACGGCTAGGCAAGGAAAGAGTAACGGAAGGAAAGGAAGGCAAGGCAAAGCAAGGCAAGGCAAGTGTAACAAAAGGCAAGGCACGGCAAGGGGAAACAAGGCTAAGGAACGGCAACGCACGGCTACGCAATGCACGGCCAGGCAAGGAAAGGGTAACGCAAGGCAAGGCACGGTAAGGCAAGACCAGGCTAATGCACGACAACGCACGGCTCGGCAATGCACGGCCAGGCAAGGAAAGGGTAACGCAAGGCAAGGCACGGTGAGGCAAGGCAAGGCAAATGCTCGACAACGCACGGCTAGGCAATGCACGGCAAGGAAAGGAAAGGGTAACGCAAGGCAAGGCACCGTTACGCGAGGCAAGGCTAAGGCACGACAACGCAAGGCCAGGCAATGCACGGAAGGCAAGCAAAGAGTAACGGAAGGCAAGGAAGGCAAGGGAAAGCAAGGCAAGGCAAGGGTAACGGAAGGAACGGCACGGCAAGGGGAAACAAGGCTAAGGCACGGCAACGCACGGCTAGGCAATACACGGCAAGGCAAGGAAAGGGTAACGCAAGGCAAGGCACGTTCAGGCGAGGCAAGGCTAAGGCACGACAACGCAAGGCTAGGCAATGCACGGAAGGAAAGCAAAGAGTAACGGAAGGCAATGAAAGTAAGGGAAAGCAAAGCAAGGTAAGGGTAACGCAAGGCAAGGCACGGTGAGGCAAGGCAAGGCTGATGCACGACAATGCACGGCTAGGCAATGCACGGCCAGGCAAGGAAAGGGTAACGCAAGGCAAGGCACGGTCAGGCGAGGCAAGGCTAAGGCACGACAACGCAAGGCTAGGCAATGCACGGAAGGCAAGCAAAGAGGAACGGAAGGCAAGGAAGGCTAGGGAAAGCAGGGAAAGGCAAGGGTAACGGAAGGAACGGCACGGTAAGGGGAAACAAGGCTAAGGCACGACAACGCAGGGCTAGCCAATGCACGGCAAGGAAAGGAAAGGGTAACGCAAGGCAAGGCACGGTAAGGCGCGGCAAGGCTAAGGCACGACAACGCAAGGCTAGGCAACAAACGGAAGGCAAGCAAAGAGTAACGGAAGGCAAGGAAGGCAAGGGAAAGCAGGGGAAGGCAAGGGTAACGGAAGGAACGGCACGGTAAGGGGAAACAAGGCTAAGGCACGACAACGCAGGGCTAGCCAATGCACGGCAAGGCAAGGAAAGGGTAACGCAAGGCAAGGCACTGTCAGGCGAGGCAAGGGTAAGGCACGACAACGCAAGGCTAGGCAATGCACGGAAGGCAAGCAAAGAGGAACGGAAGGCAAGGAAGGCTAGGGAAAGCAGGGAAAGGCAAGGGTAACGGAAGGAACGGCACGGTAAGGGCAAACAAGACTAAGGCACGACAACACAGGGCTAGGCAATGCAGGGCAAGGCAAGGAAATGGTAACGCAAGGCAACGCACGGTTTGGGGAGGCAAAGCTAATGCACGACAACGCAAGGCTAGGCAGTGCACGGCTAGGCAAGGAAAGAGTAACGGAAGGAAAGGAAGGCAAGGCAAAGCAAGGCAAGGCAAGTGTAACAAAAGGCAAGGCACGGCAAGGGGAAACAAGGCTAAGGAACGGCAACGCACGGCTACGCAATGCACGGCCAGGCAAGGAAAGGGTAACGCAAGGCAAGGCACGGTAAGGCAAGACAAGGCTAATGCACGACAACGCACGGCTAGGCAATGCACGGCCAGGCAAGGAAAGGGTAACGCAAGGCAAGGCACGGTCAGGCGAGGCAAGGCTAAGGCACGACAACGCAAGGCTAGGCAATGAACGGAAGGCAAGCAAAGAGTAACGGAAGGCAAGGAAGGCAAGGGAAAGCAAGGGAAGGCAAGGGCAACGAAAGGAACGGCACGGTAAGGGGAAACAAAGCTAAGGCAGGACAATGCAGGGCTAGGCAATGCACGGCAAGGCAAGGAAAGGGTAACGCAAGGCAAAGCACGGTGAGGCAAGACAAGGCAAATGCACGACAACGCACGGCTAGGCAATGCACGGCAAGGCAAGGAAAGGGTAACGCAAGGCAAGGCACGGTAAGGCGCGGCAAGGCTAAGGCACGACAACGCAAGGCTAGGCAATAAGCGGAAGGCAAGCAAAGAGTAACGGAAGGCAAGGAAGGCAAGGGAAAGCAGGGGAAGGCAAGGGTAACGGAAGGAACGGCATGGTAAGGGGAAACAAGGCTAAGGCACGACAACGCAGGGCTAGCCAATGCACGGCAAGGAAAGGAAAGGGTAACGCAAGGCAAGGCACCGTTACGCGAGGCAAGGCTAAGGCACGACAACGCAAGGCTAGGCAATGCACGGAAGGCAAGCAAAGAGTAACGGAAGGCAAGGAAGGCAAGGGAAAGCAAGGCAAGGCAAGGGTAACGGAAGGAACGGCACGGCAAGGGGAAACAAGGCTAAGGCACGGCAACGCACGGCTAGGCAATGCACGGCAAGGCAAGGAAAGGGTAACGCAAGGCAAGGCACTGTCAGGCGAGGCAAGGCTAAGACACGACAACGCAAGGCTAGGCAATGCACGGAAGGAAAGCAAAGAGTAACGGAAAGCAATGAAAGTAAGGGAAAGCAAAGCAAGGTAAGGGTAACGCAAGGCAAGGCACGGTAAGGCAAGACAAGGCTAATGCACGACAACGCACGGCTAGGCAATTCACGGCAAGGCAAGGAAAGGGTAACGCAAGGCAAGGCACGGTCAGGCGAGGCAAGGCTAAGGCACGACAACGCAAGGCTAGGCAATGCACGGAAGTCAAGCAAAGAGGAACGGAAGGCAAGGAAGGCTAGGGAAAGCAGGGAAAGGCAAGGGTAACGGAAGGAACGGCACGGTAAGGGCAAACAAGACTAAGGCACGACAACACAGGGCTAGGCAATGCAGGGCAAGGCAAGGAAATGGTAACGCAAGGCAAGGCACGGTTTGGGGAGGCAAAGCTAATGCACGACAACGCAAGGCTAGGCAGTGCACGGCTAGGCAAGGAAAGAGTAACGGAAGGAAAGGAAGGCAAGGCAAAGCAAGGCAAGGCAAGTGTAACAAAAGGCAAGGCACGGCAAGGGGAAACAAGGCTAAGGAACGGCAACGCACGGCTACGCAATGCACGGCCAGGCAAGGAAAGGGTAACGCAAGGCAAGGCACGGTAAGGCAAGACAAGGCTA